>NW_021620757.1:2038303-2057251 GCF_004785775.1 Grammomys surdaster
GCGAGTTACCACCCAAAAAGATTTTAAATTATTTTCATTTCTCCTTTTCAACTCCGCTGTCACCATGGATTTCCTTCATAGGACAGAGAACAAAACCAGGGTGACATGCCTAAAACTTGTGGATTTCACAGTCTTGGGCAAGAATGCAGATCCAGGATGCAAACGAAGCATTGTGTTGAACCTGGAGACTATTTCATAGATGCAGTTTGCTCCCTTTCCATTATTTTATGTAGGAATTTACTCTACCCTCCATGAGTTTCCTCCATTTACCAACCAGTTTTAAATCCATTTTATTGATTCTTTGTGAATTTCACATCATACCCCAGTCCCACTCATTCTCCCGTCCCTTCACATCTGCCCTCAGCCCTTGCAATCGCCACACAAAGTTAAACAAAACAATCAAACAAAATCTCACTGTGGAAGCTGTAGTGTGTCACAGTGTATCCCACAGTATACCTTTTGTCCATACTCTTTCACTACAATAAGTCACTGGTCTGGTTCGAGGCCTCTGGGTTCGGGTACATTACAGATACTGGATCCTCACTGGGACTCCTCTCAGATATTCTTTTGTTGTCCTGAGTCATGGAGATCCTGCAGCTTTGGATCTGTGGGACCAGCCCCTTCTCATGCTCCAGCAGCTCATAGATGGGGTAGATGTTAGGGTGGGCCACCTCAAAGTCCTGGTTCTGGATCTCCATGGTAGCTGGGCTTATGTGGTAAGCCTGCTACCATTCTGGCACCCATACCACCAGGGGATATTTCCTTCTTATAAAAGAAACTATTTTGATGCTGGGATTGTAGCTCAATTGGCAGTGCTCTTGCTTAGACTATATGAAGCCCTGGGGACCCATAAGCTGGATGTGGTGGCACATGTTGATGTTCCTAGCATTTGAGAGATGGAGGGAGGACAATCAAAAGTGTAAAATGATCCTTGGCTACATAACAAGTTTGAAGCTAGCCTGGGCTGCACAAGACCCTATCTTTAAATAAACAAATATGAAAAAAAATGTAAGAGAAAGCAATAAATGTTTGGTTGATGGCACCCCTGGGAGACACAGGGTTATACGTTGGAAACTGAGGTAGCAGTCGAAATGTAGGTTTGGTTTATAAATACACTCATGTGACTATCATCTTTCTTTATGATTTCAACAAATGTGCATTTTTGGCCCATCGTGGAGGAAGGGAGGGTGTTACTGTAAGAGGTGTTAATGTGGGTTGACATGGGTGCCCACAGCTGTTTTGTTCACCAAGACAATGTATAATTATCAGGAGACAATATATAATTACATGTTGAATTGTGTGCTGCACACTGTGTTAGCATTCCGGTTCTGAGAGGGGAGAGCTAATACTGGTTGAGATTGTGCAAAGGCAGACACTCATTTGTCGGGACTGTACAGTAATGAGAATCATTCCTGAATCCTGTTGCCTTGGCAACCAATTCTAAAATGATGTCGATAAAGAGCTAGCAACACTTATCAATGAAGCCAGTGTGCCTTGGGAAGGAAAGCCGCTGCAAACAAGGCAGGCCAAACTGGCTTTTAGGGGCATGTCCCTTTTGAAAGCCTGACAGAGATATGGAAGGAGGGACCAAACCTTAAGGTCTTGGCTTCCATCAGTAGCCCCCTGCCACCCTGCCAAATGCATATCTACTGCAGAGGTTGTAGGGCATTAGCTCTTGCTCAGGGTAGATCTTCTACAAGGGTCATTTTTGTGTGGAAGGGCTGTCACTGAGATGCAGGAAGGCATCCTGGGGTGTGTGAATGTGGAGCAGCATCCCTGTTTGTAAGGGACAGAAAGGTCTTGGCAAGCAAGGACACATGGAAGCCTGCTCTCCTCTGGCCTTTGTTTCACTCGGGCTTTGCAGCACTCCGAGGTGCTGAGAGGGGGATGGATACTGTTAGCTCAGTTTTTCAGATGAGCAAAATACAGCCAAGAAAGGTTAAGCAGCATGTTCACACCAAGTCTTAGAGCTAAGTGAGAACTAATCTGGGCTTAATTTGTCCTGCCCATCAGTCAGAGGCAGGAATCCTGCAGGAACCCTGCTGCCTACCCACCTACCTGCCCCCACACCTAAGTGTTTGTTTGCTGCAGACTCAGCAGAAGCCTGGCAAGGGTTTCCTTGTGGTTCTGGGTTTAAAATCTGCAAGGATCAAGGATTTTGGTGTGGGGGTTGGGTAGGGGCTAGCAGACTACTCTGTCCCTTGGGCAGAGGCGAGTGAGGAATCACCGGAACAAGTGATTCCTCTGTTTTGGAAATCATTGAAATGGACGGTCCTCTCAGGGTATAATATTCTACCCTGGTAACATCAGTACAAATATTGTGAGGTTACATTTTAAAAGTTTCTTTTTTATGTTAGCAAGTCTTGTCCAGATTTTTCTTACCCATCTTAATTATGCTCCCTTAAATTATATACCGTCAAGTACAGACTGGCTACGTTCAGATCAAAACAATAACTCAGCCATCTTCCTGATATGGAACTTTGAAAATTGTTTACATTAGTGTCAAGTCTGAGACAGAAACAGTGAAGGGTGCTGATTTGCATGCTGTTAAAGGCCATCTATAAAAACACTTGGAGAAAAAGATGAGAGCACACATTGCCCTCAGAGGCATCTGTTTAACTCTTGGACTTCTACGTGGAACAAAACTGTATAAAAAGTCCCTTTGACCTTGTTAATTACAGAGCAACAGATTAGATGATACTTCCACTATGTTCCCCCCAAAAGTCAGTGCTCTTTTCCCACCCTCCCTCCCCTCCCTCTCTCCATCCTTCCTTTCCTACTTATCAAGTCCAGACTATTTGTCAAATGCAGCTCTTTGTACTGGAGAACAGAAAAGACTGACCCTATTCATACAGGGTGACTCTTCTGGCCATAAATGCACACACGTTTTAATGACTCCTGCTTAGAGTCTTACAGGCTCACAAAGAAGAGAACTGGACAGGGCTCATGGTGCTAGCTTCTCTTTTCTTTGCTCTAGAGTGAAAGACTTCTTGGGGAAAGGACTTTGTAGAAGGAGGAGGGGTTTTCTTGGCAAAGAAATGGGAAGACTAAAGGACTGATAACTAATGGGAGGGCCCTAGGGGATTGTGGAGTGTGAGTTGGCTCAGTGGGTGTGCTGGCTAATTTTCTGTCAGCTGGACACAAACTAGAGTCATCTGCAAAGAAGGAAGCCCCAATTGAGAAAATGCCTCCATAAGATGCTCTTTAGGGCATTTTCTTAATTAGTGATTGATGAGGGAGGGCTCAGACATTGTGAGTGAGGCCATCCCTGGGCTGTGGTCTTGGGTTCTGTGAGAAAGAAGGCCAAGAAAGCCTTGATGAGCAATACAGTAAGCAACACCCCTCCATAGGTTCTGCATAAGCTCCTGCCTCCAGATTCCTGCCCTGTTTGCGTTCCTGCTCTGACTTTCTCCAGTGATGAATTATGATATGGAAGTATAAGCCAGACAAACCCTTTCCTCTCCAAGTAGTTTTCGGTCATGGTGTTTCATCATAGCAATAGTAAACCCAACTAGGACAGAGGGTGACTCACTTGCTGCAGAAGCATGGGGACCTGGGTTTCTATCCCCAACACTCATGTGAAAAGTAGATATGGTGGTACATACCTGTGATCCCAGCACTGGGCGGGGTGGGGGGCCAGTAAGATGGAGGATTCCATGTGCTCATTGGTGAGACAATGTGGCCAAAATGGTGAACTTCCAGTCCAGTGAGAGATCCTGTTATAAAAATAATGTGACGATGTATTGACAGAGTGATCTCTGGCTTCCACACTTGCACACGTGAATAATACACACACACACACACACACACACACACACACACACACACACATGCACACGCACACACACACACACACACACACAGAGAGAGAGAGAGAGAGAGAGAGAGAGAGAGAGAGAGAGAGAGAGAGGTAGAGACAGAGATGAACTAAGAAATAAATTCACTATCAGACATTATAGAGGTACCTCCCAAGAGCTCCCATAGAGGCACCCCAGGGACTGCATGTCCTATGCATTTGTATCTAACTGAAACAGGTTACTAGTGCTCACCGTGCTTAAGGTGATCTGTAACTGATCCTGCTAATCCATTCTGCCTCCCAATCCAGGAATTCTCAGCCGGAGGGAAAGTGGAGATTGCTCAGTGGGTAAATTGCGTGTTGTACAATCATGAGTGCCTGAGTTCTATCCCCAGAACCCATGGCATGGTGATAGGTACCTGTAATCCCAATGTGGAGAAGCCAGAGACAGGAGCCTCTCTGAGGCTTACTGTCCATGTCTGTCTAAATCGGCCAGTTTCACATTCAGTGAGAGACTCTGTTGCAAAAAAAGATGGAAAGTGGATGAGGAAGACACCTGCCACCTGCTGCTGGCCTTCAAATGTACTTACACCTACGTGCATGTACACGTACACATACCACGAAGCAAGGTTGACCTGGGCCTTGAGTCATCATGCATCCCCCACCCCCAACCCCAGTAGCACTTGCACTGTACTAGCATGTGAATAAGGAGGTGATGAGTGTGGAACCTGGAAGACACTGAATTTGTTGTTGTTATGGTAGCTAGTATTCCCCTAACCAGCTCACTAGTGTAACTGGGTGACAACCTAATATTTATTCAATTCAAAATGGATATGAGAAGACTTCACAGTCCAGTTTGGGAAGCAGTGAATCTGACATCATTGAAGAGTGCAGCAAAGTTTTAATTTACCAAAATGTTTTTACAAATCCCCAAGAGAACTGTAGAATAATGTTTTTTTAAACATCTGGACATATGACCCATTTTCAATACTTGCCGTCCCATGGTCGTTCTGAAGAGGCCAGGTTCTGAAAGGACCATGTGGGGTGGGCACACCACATGGGAATGAGGTAGGAAATATGGGAACTGGCCTCTTCCTTTCTCCCCTCCCCTCCCTCTTACACTCTGGCTCTCAGGTTTTCTCTTAGCCCACAGATGACTCACATTCTACACTGTGTTTCCACTCTTCGTACATGGCTCCACCTACATCACTCTTCGTTCACATATGCAAATATTATTTTCTTCTTAAAACTCAGCTTCCTTGTGAACTGTATCTTGCTCCCAAGTCAGAACAAGTCTCTCCATACCTTCATAATAGTCCACATCTGTCTCCTTTTCCTACCAGTGTTGTTCTACTGTTCGGTCTGAGAAGAGACTCATTGTTTGTGACCCTCATTAGAACTAAGTCCCCTATGAAGCTACTACATCAAATGTCTTTGTGATAACCTTCATACTGAAGTTTAATATACTCACAACATGGTACCCATGGTGTGACTATCAACTTGAGAAGATTTTCATAGCATCTTCCCACTTGAATAAACAACATTCCAATCAAGCAGGAGCATTACCAGCAGCACTTGAACCCCTGGGGTTCCTTTCCAGTCACCTTCCCACCCAGGACAGCTTCCAGACTGCCTTCTACCTCCACAGATCACATTTTCCTTGACAATTATGCAATCTTGCCCCCTTTAAGTCTGAATTTTCAAGTTATAGACAAATGTAGGCAATGATTGTTTCCCATCCCCAAAGTAAAGCATCATTTATTTGCTGCCTCTGCTGAGCATTTAGGTGGTTTCCAGTTTTATTTTACAGATAATGGAGCTGGTTGTGTCTGTTAATGGCTTTCTGCCGGGTGTGGTCCTGGGAATGGGGTTCTGGGTGACATGGTACGACTTTGCTTGGCTTTATGGATACTGTTAACTGATTCCCAAGGCTCTTTTCCTAGTCACTCTTCTCCTCAGCAGCATGTTTGTCCCAGGTGTTCTGTGTCCTTGCAACTCTTGGTAATTTCTCAGATGCTCTTTTGAATATCCTGGCAGTGCATTATAGCTCTAGCTAACATTTCCCTCATGGTTAACACGAGATTAGTGAATGTTCACCAGCCAGAAGGGAATATGGGGTAGCTGGCAGTATGATAAGGAGGTGAGCTTGGGGGTTTGCAAGTTGGCTCAGTGGTGAAGAGCTCTTTCTGCTGTTACAGATGATCTGAGCTCAGTTTCCAGTATCCATGCAGCCATGGCTCACAGCTTCCTGAAATTCCAGTTTCAGAATGTCTTATGTCCTCTTTTAGTCTTCAAAGGTACTTGTACCCATGTATGCATTCACACACATGCACACGCATGCACACACACAATTAAAAATAAAACAAATCTTTTAAAAAGTAAGGTAATCTTGGACATTGATTGCAGAAGGGGCAGCTATGAGGATGTCTGCCGAGCATCTATTGAAGAGAGAGCTCCTGCAGAGACCCCCAGTGGGAGTGTGTCTGCTGTATCCGAGGAGTATCAAGATAGAAAGGAGGCCACTGGGGGAACAAGAGAGACACCATGGCAGATCCTGGGAGGCCATCCTATAGGGCTTCTTGTGACATCATGAGAGATGGAGGGTCATCGGAGATTTCCGGAGAGAAGTGACATAATCTCCTTGTATGTTGAGAGTGAAGGGATCATGGGCGGATAGGCAGAGACCCACTGAGGGTGGGATGATCTGGTGAGAGATGCTGCTGGCCAGAACGAGAGCTACAGCAGGACAGGTGGTAAGAGGTGGTTCCAAGAGTCTGGCAGGTGAGACGGGGGTCTCGTGGAGTGGGTGTAGGTGGGAGGATAGGTATCAGTGTGCCTGAGCATTGGGAAGAGCTTTGGTGCTAGCCTCTGCTCACAGTGATTTCTCTTCACCAAGGGATGCATCGGCCTCATTAACTCTGGCAACCCTGATCAACCTTACCTTACCCATCCTGCATCCTTCACCCAGTCCTCACCTGGGGCCACCTTTGCTTTCCTTCTCCCCTATTATTATGACAAAAACTCTCTTCAGATTCCCATAGAGCTCTGCTGTGAGCTCTGAAAGTTAGTTCTGAAAGTTAAAAAAAAAAAAAGGTCTTTTCTTTGCATTCCCACTAAAGCGTTCATAATTTTCCCTGAGGCCACATGGATGCCTCTGACTGATCAAAAAAATGAGCCGCAGAAAGGAAAGTACAATTGATTAATATTTTAAGGTAACCTTCTTTTGTTTACTCGATGTTTGCATATTTCTTTCCTCTTGGAAACAGGGAAACGTATAGCGCTAGAGCTAAAGACAACCAGAAGATTATGCAACTGTCCAAGAAGAACTGAGACATGGCCCAGGGTGGTAAACAGGTCCAAGAAAACAGACTACTACACAGCCCACAGGCTGGCTTGATTGTTAGTAACTGGACCACACACTTTCCTCTCTTAGGGAGGTGATCCTACTAGAACATCCATTCTAAGTCTGCTCTTGAACTTTTTATCTGGGTCTTAAGCTCAATTTGCACTTTCCCTCCCTCCCTCCTTCCCTCCCTCCCTCCCTTGTGTGTGTGTGTGTAAATGTACGGAGATCAGAGAAACCTCTGGTGTTGGTCCTCACCTTGAGATGAGATTTCTTTGTTTTTCAGCACTGTGTATGACTTGCTCACCGGCCTCCGGAATTCTGGGATTTCTCTTCCTCTCATGTCATGGTAGAAGCACTGGGATTACACATATACACTCCCACACCTGGTTTGATGTGGGTTCAAGGGATTTGAACTCAGATCTTCATGCTTGAATGGCAAACACTTTGTCTGCTGAGCCACCTCTTTGGCCCCCTGTTGGTCTCTTACCCTGTTGCTTCTCTCTCTCTTCAGACCTGCTCTGCAGCTAAGGTTTCTCAGTTTCAGCTCATCTAGTATTTCACAGAGTTGTGCTGTTAGCAGATGTGTTTCTAAAAGACCTCAGCTGTCATTGGGTCCTCCATGGTAAGTTGAGCTTTTAGCAGGTCCTGGAGAGTGCGTGCTTGCTGGAGGGGAAGTGGTTTTCTGTCTACCTCCCAACCTAGTACCCTTGGCAGGCTTTGTTCAGCTTGCCCAGGGCAGACTTCTTTGCTGGCTCATCTTTTCTACTCAGAGTACAGACACTGACTAAGGGTACTTACTACTTCCCCTCTGTCAGTCCTGGGTCTCAGTTACAATAGCCGTACTGTTTCCTTCTGCTTAGATGGGGTTGCATGAGCTTAAACAGACATAGGCAAAGCAGCTGATTAGTGATATTTAAAAAAATTGAACTGGATAGTCTGTGCTGCTGCTACGTAATTTGCAACCACTTCTGGGTACAGGAATCCAGGCTCTTGGCTCTGTTAAACTGAATTTGTTGTTTATGCCCTTGGAAAAGGTGCAGATCATGGTTGGTTGGTCAGTTGCTGATTGTATTAAAACTATTTACAAATGGAAGCCACAGTATTAAAAAGTGTTGCCTAGTACACAGGATGTCTGAATGTACAGATGGAGTCCTGAGGTGTAGAGAGGTGAAAGATTGTGTAAGTCAAAGGGATCCAGCTGGGGCTCAGACTCAGGCTTGTGAGAATCTACACCCCATCCTTTCCTAGTCAGGGCTTTGGCAGTGTCTCTATAAAATGCTCCCCTTTGGGCTGGAGAGGTAGCTCAGTTGGTAGAATTCTTGTCTAGCATTCAAAAGCCCTGGTTTCAGTCTCCAGTACTGTATAAACTAAGTGTCATGGTCTGGCACTCGGGAGAGGAAGGGAAGATTGTGACTCAAGGCCAGCTTGTACTACAATAGCAAGACTCATTCTCAAATAACAAAATAGAGCTGCACACGGCCCTGTGTTTACTCTCAGAAGCATATAAACTATGTGTGGTGGTTTGAATGAGATTGTCTCCTAAAGTTTCAGGCATTTAAATACTTGGGAAGGCTTAGGCCTTGCTGAAGGAAGTATGTCAATAGCAGTAGCCTTTAAGTGTTCAAAGTCTAGGGCTGGCTATCCCAGCACTCTAGAGGTAGATGTAGGTTGTCTCTGAGTTCTGGGCCAGTCTGGTCTACAGAGTGAGTTCCAGGACTGCCAGGGCTGCACAGAGGCAGCTTATCTCTAAAAAAACCTCCCCCCAAAGCAAACAAACAACCCCCAAACAAAAATAAACAAACAAAACCAAAAGAAACAACAACAGCAACAAAACGAGTTCAGTCTCACGACATTGGTGGCGAAGTCTCCGATACCTACTCCCGGCTTAAGGTGTGAGCTCTTCAGCCTGCTAGCCCAGTCACCCTGCCTGCCCGCTGCTATGCTTCTCTACCATGTTGGTGATGACCCTTATCCCTCCGGAACCATAAGCCCCAAATAAACCCTTCCTTCTCTAAATTACCTTGGTTATGGTATCTTAATCACAGGAGTGGAAAAGAATCTCATTCACTAGGCGTGGTGGCCCATACCCACAATCCCAACACTTGAGACTTGGAGGCAGGAGGATCAGAAGTTTACGGTGATCCTCTGCAGTATAGGGAATTAGAGGCAAGCACAGGCTACTTGAGACCTTCTCCCCAAAAAGGAAAAAAAATAGGTAAAATAAAAAGACATCGGGATCAAAAAAAAAAAAAAAGAACAAAAACAAACAAACAAACAAACAAACAAAAAGACATCAGGATTGGCAAGATGGCCTTACTCTAAGCCTGAAGATTTGATTTGATTCTTCTCCTAGGGCAGAATGAGAGAATCAACATCCCCCTAAGATGTTAAAAAAATATTGTTTGAAAAAGAAGACAAAAAACAAACACAAACAAAGAACAGCAGCAGCGGCAACAATAAATACCAATAACAAACAAATCCAAACAGATGGTGTTCTCTGTGACCTTTTATCCTATGGTGCTAATAACCAGTTTAGGCCTCCCTCGCTGCACCCCAAGCCATGTAGATGCTTTCTTCTTTTATGGGGTGTTTACAATTTCTGGACTCTGATTTTCCCTCTGGAACATTCATCAATAACACGGTCTCCTGAACTCCCTTCTCCTGTTCTGTGCTGCGTGACAGCATGAGAGAGGAGTTCAGGAGCGAAGGGTGAAGGGTCACGTGATTGGTCTGAGTCCAACTTATGCAGTGCTGTGTGACCTTGGGAACACTCCTGAACTCTGGCCCAATTTCTTCATCTTGAAGACACAGAGTAGGGTGGGAATAATCTTTCTGGTTCTTCCCGGTTTTAAAATTCTGTCCTTATCTTTTAAAAAGGCAAGCACACAGACTAAACAACAAAGGGAAGAATATCCACTGACAGACACACCCTCACACAAGAGCGCTGGGGTTGGCATTTATGAGTATGGTTATTAGATTTTCGTATGGCTGCTAAAATTTTGTCAGAAAATTTGAGGCAACGCATACAGGTCGCCACTGATCCCTGAAAATCCTCTAAGAATATTTCTAATCTATATTTTGCCAAAGATATTCTCTGCTTAGGTATTTCTAGCAAACACTTTCTCTGAACAAATCTCTTTGGAAATGCATTAGATAGCACAGTTTCCTTCCTTCAATTCCGTATCTTCCTTACTGTCTGAACTGAGAAAGCCAGTTTGCGTTATTAATGACGAGTCATTTTGCAGAGTGCCCAGGTTAATAGAAGAGATAACTGGCAAAATACAAATGCGTAATACGAGCACGCTGAAGATAAAACAGAGGTCAGATGCAGAATGTGAAGACTGGAAGAAGTTCCTGGTGGGCACAGAATTCCAGCAAAGGGAACAGGGCAGCCATGGCTGTCAGCTCATCCGTGGCTTTACAGTGCGCTGGCTTCCTGTCCCTAAGGTTTGGATCTCCAGCACCCATGTATTCGAGGGTTTGATGAGGTGTTTTACTTGTCATCCCAGAACACATGAGGCAGAGACAGGGGATCCCCATAGAAAGCTGGCTAGCCAGACTAACTGAAACATTAAGTTGTGGGTTCAAGCGCGAGACCGTGCCTCGATTTATAATGTGGAGAGCTATTGATGAAGACACTGGATGTCAACTTCTAGTGTCCACACATGGTTGGTTGCACACACATGTATGTGTACCCATCCACATATGTTCTCTCCACGTGAACATATAGACATGAATACCCTATACATACACATCAGACTCAATGCATGGAAACAGAGAGCTACCCTAATTGACCTGATTCCTAGTGTCCTGTCTACCATAAAGAGTCCATTGCCAACTTTAGTAAGTTGGTCTTATTTTATTAATGTTAAATAGATTGAATTTCATAGGTCTCAGCTAAGAAAAGACTCATCTTCAACGGTCACTAAAAAAATTACACATAGAATTGGAGTAAGACAACCTGCCTTGAGGGCCCTGACTCTGTGGTGTGTTTACATGTGACTTTGGGCATCTTCCTGTCGGGTCTCTCCTCTCAACTGAGTGACGTGCTTAGCTGTCTGGCTACTCCATCTCTGCAGCTTTCTCTCTAAACCTCAGTTTGGGCATCTATACACAGGAGGGAATGCCAGTTTTTTTCTTTAGGAAGTTTGTTCTAAGAGTTGATACAAGCATGTAACTTACTGTCTGGCTCATAGTGAGTTCTCAGTCATATAACACTACTTGTAATTAACTTTCTAAAATGTGATTTGAAACAGCAAACTAACACTTTATCTAGTCACAAACCCCAAGCATTAAAGACTAAAAAAAAAAAAAGCCTCAGCACAGATATTCCCTGGGAAAGGATTTTTATCTTTTATTTCTCAGATCACCCTTCTGGTTAGCACTCCGCTAAAGAAGATTCTGAATGCTCACCTCCTAGAGCAGGCTTTCTCAGAAAACCCTCTCTTGGGTCTAAACTACCAACACTACCTAGAAAAAAAACAAATAAAGCTGTACTGAACACAGTTGATTGCTTTGAGAAATAACACACTGACGGGATTCAGTTATTCCCCCTCCTTTCCTCAGCAGCCAGGCTTGGGGTAGATAGAGCTTCACTATAGAGTCTGACTGGGCTGCACTCTGGATAATACAATCTTCAGGTATAAGTAATCTGGAATGTTTTGGGGAAGACTTTGAGTGGTCTCTGAGCTGGGAATGGAGGCTGAGAGAGCCGGAGTTTCAGTTTTGAACGACCTTGATTAGTTTCCAACAACAAAACAATCAG
Organism: Grammomys surdaster; assembly: GCF_004785775.1. NCBI lineage: Eukaryota > Metazoa > Chordata > Mammalia > Rodentia > Muridae > Grammomys > Grammomys surdaster. The sequence continues at coordinate 2,050,211 of NW_021620757.1, forward strand.
TTTCCAGTGACCTTGACTGGCACATTTCAACAAAACAATTGCTGATTATGGAATCTCATCCTCTCCCCAACTAGGTGACTTGGATCTGTTCTTCACTGTCTGGAAAGATCACTGCAAGAAATGTCTGGGACAAGAGGGGCCAGCCCCACTTTTTATCACTAAGGAAGCAGAGATTTAATGCATTCACATAACCATCGTCTTTAATATTTTTCTCTTTGTCTCAGCACATTTTTCTTTGAGCAGGAGCTGTTGAGGCAGCTCCACCCACTTTCCAGTTTCCAAGCTACTTGTGACAAAACAAGAAGATACCTTAATTAAAATGTAAAAGTGGGCCATCCAAATGGCTCAGTAGGTAAAGAGACTTGCCATGCAAACCTCTCAACTTGGAGTTCCATCTCCGCAACCCGTTTAGGTGGAAGGAGAGACTTCTACAAAGTTGTCCTCTGATACTCACTTGTAGACTCACACACACACACACACACACACACACACACACACACACACAACCAAAAGATCATCCCTCAGGATCAGTAGATGTCTGTGTTTTCCAGTGAGTTGGTGAGGAGGAGTAGAGTATCCAGGGTTGTGGTACTATAGAAGTTGGGTTTAGGGGTGGGAGATTCGGGGGGGGGGTGCCACTAGGCAGGCGGAGTAGATCTTCACTGCCACCTTGTGGTTACCTGGGACCCCAGAGGGTCATTTTTCGGGACTGTCTGTCTCACTCTCTTTGGCCACCAGCCTGAAACCTCTCCCACTGGGCTTGGCGTTTGTTTCAATGGAACTTTTGTTAGAGTTTTTCTTACCAGTGCATTTTAACTTTAGGGGGAATTGTGTAAAGCTAGCACATTTCTATATTCTGAAAAAAATATCTGCGGGGAGGAAGAGGTCAGGATCCATGAGGTGCTTTAAGATGAAATGGCTCAGAGCCTTGCAAGGTTCCTGTTTCTTCAGGCTGCAGCGTGTCTCAGCTGCAGCAGAGATTCTCAGGGCAGAAGGCAGGCCTTGGGGCGGCACCTGTCTTTGCCATCACCTGGTCAATTGGGGAAGTCGAGACAGATGAGAATCCATTCATTAACCTATTTACCACCACTCACTGCAGTCCAAGTTAGTCCTCACATCAGATTCTGATGGTATCAGATTCAATATCATCAGCTGCAATACGAATGGTATTTTTCAGTGCAAAAAAATGATTTTCAAGGCATGTATTATGGGAAGGATTATAATAAATTAAATGCCTAAACTGGCAGAGTGCAAACAATTTTGACTCAGATCTAAATGTTTGCACTGGCTGTTTAAACATTTAATTTGTTCCAATGGAGGTAGCAGCACAGACTAAGCATGTTAATTAAACTCAGGCTTTGGCAACGTGAGTCATCCCGTGGACACAGAGCGTGACAAACCAGGACGGAGAAAGCCATTATGTGTGGTTTCCTCAGTCTCCGAATGATCGCTGTACATCCTTCAACCCTGCAGACATTAGTAATTGTTAATGAATTGTTTCATCTTCCTGAAGTGACTTTCGGATGATGCTGTGGTACTGTTACTCCGGGAAACAACTTTGCTAATTAAGTTGCAGGGAAGTTCATCAACTACAGATAATTGGTTAAAGTGATTATGTGGATAATCTGTTTCATGTTCCATTAAAAATGGAAAATGTACAGAGGACGAGGTATAGGAATAATATCTCCAAAGGCATCTTGCCCGGAATAATCTCCTTCACTGCCCTCAGATCACCACCATCACCACCTCCGCCATCACTTTCATCGACACCATCCTCACACCTCTTAGGGCAGGAGAGATGCTCAGACATGATTTTCTTGACTGGTCTTGGTTCTGTCACAGATTGGTACAGCACAATGCTGGCTAAGTCACCGTCTTCTCTAAGCTCCAGGTTCCTTTGTAAAATGAGGGCATTTTTTTTTTTTGTGCTAAGTTAGGGCTAAGTGATATATTCCCCAAATGCAGTGATTTAAATAGGAAAGCGGCTCTCTTTTAGAAGTATCTCAGGTATTTGGGGCCAGCAGGGGAGCACTCCATTCTCTTACTACAAAGCCTTTGGTAGCTCCCCAATGCCTGCAGAGCCAAGTTCAAAGCTGCTCACCATCTGACCCCAGCCTACACGTCTAACTTCACCCTCCTTAGCCCGTCTGCTTGCATCTGTCTTTAATGTGCTGCTCCGCCCACCTGGAATGCCCGTCTCTCCTTCACCCCCACACTTTATTCTGTCTTTATGATCTACATTCCTCTCTACCTTAAATCCGTGTAATGATTCCCTTGCCTCTGGCCGACCCCCGTTATAACATCCATTGTCTTTTCCTTCAAATTCTGATACTTTTGACTCTGTGTCCAATTGCATTTGCTATTTATACAAATAACACTCATATTTCTGGAGACGGAAAACTGTATGTTATTTAGTTATTATAAATAATATTAATTATATTATATTAATATACAAATATTATTTATCTCTTGGGATTTTTTTTCTGAAGACTAGACTTCATGTATCTCAGGCTAACCTCAAACTCTATGTAGGTGAGGATAACCCTGAGCTTCTTGTTGTCTTGCCTCTTCCGCATCTTGAGTTCTGGGGTTACAGGTCCAGTTTATGAAGTGCTGGGGAACAAAGTTGGGGCAAAATGTTCTTCTCAACTGAGCTACATCCCCAGTCTTCACAGCATTTGTCTTTACTCCCCAGTCCCTCTCTTCTTCCTTCCTTCCACATCTAACATTGTTCCTTATGTAAAATAACAGCAGCAATAATTAAAATGAAAATAAATTTAAAAAGAATGCTGAACTACATGCAACGAAATGTTGTTCCAGATAAGAAAACCCAGTCATCAAATAGCCACCATTTGTTAACTCAAGGGGCCAATTAGGCAATGGGTTATTCATTGGAAAGTTCCAGATGTGGATCAAAACAGTTCCAATTAGATTTACATCCTGTGCTAAATTAAGAATAGCAAACAGAAATAACTCCTTGGGCCCCATATCCATGTGGAATAGTGTGCCACTCATGTTCATTAGGAAGACGGCCCTTTTTAAAAAAACAAAAACAGAAGACAAACAAAACTTTTGTTTATGGGGAAGGAGAGGTGTCTCAGTGGTTATGTGCTGTGGCTGCTTCTCTAGAAGACCCAGGTTCCATTTCCAGTCCCCACAAAGCGGCTCACAACTGTCTGTTAGAAGGGATCTGACACCTTCACACAGACATACATGCAAGTAAAACAGCAAAGCACATAAAAACCAAACCAAACAATGAAAAACCCCTTTGTTCATGAACCATGTGGAAAAAATAGGGTTAGCTTAGATACATACACATGGACCTCGTGTATGGTATAGTTAAAGTCTATCTCTATTGGTGACGTTTTTGCTTCTGTTCTTGCCCTTGCCATGTTAGATCTAAGAGTGGACTGTGTGGCAGAGGTTCATTCAAGAGGCTAATCTTAGATTATGGGGTCACATAGAGGTGGCTCCGAGGTTGCGGCCTTGCTGTGGCTTGACTGTGCCATCGGGAATACTTAGCACCTCTCCTCAAACCTCATTCTTTTCCTTTGCAAAGGGCACAGGTATACCGTTCTTCTCTTACAGGGCTGTTTATGTGGATACAGTCAGCTCCTTCGTGAGGATCTCTGAAAAGATCCTGGGGCATCCTGTTCGGTACTGCTGGAGGCCCACCTTCGGGGTTCTGAGAGTGAATATTAGAGCCATGCGTTTGCTCACTCCTGAGCCCACACCAACAGTCCCTTGGTTGTATTTATGATATTGCAGCTTAAAAAAAGAAGAAATTAAATTTTGCTTTTTCAAATTTTACAGATAAGCAAGCTATGAGTTCTGCTTGAACGAATTTTTGAACCATAGTTTAGTTTATGTCAGGATGGCAGTAAACCTAGTGAGCAAAGCCAAGGAAAGGGGAAAGCAGAAGGGCGAGACCCGCCCAACTTCACGTGTCTGCCTGGTGAGTTCTGTCCTTTCCCCCTCTGTGCCTTTCAGTTCTCTTGAACACCTAAGCCTTTCTTCCTCTTCATTTTGACAGATCTGGTCAGGTGGCATTAATGTTCATAAACGCTAAGACGGGTGTTGAATCTGTCACCTAGTTCAGAAACCCTCAATTCTTCCTGCCTGTCATCCTACAGCTCACCTGTGATTGGGACTAATCTAACTCAAACTGATGAAGTTCAGAACATCTGAGTGGATGTCTCCCCTTACCCTCCCAAAGGTTCCTACTCAATTTATGTTTTCCAGAGCAGTGTGAGTTGGGTTCCTCTCTCAAGGGCTCCTGTGATTTGGGATAGCTCAGTTACCAGCAGGGATGGTGTGGTGGTTAGAATAGGTTTGGCTTCCATACACTCATGTATTTGAATGCTTGACCATAGTAAGTGGCACTACTAGGAGGTGTGGCCTTGTTGGAGGATGTGTGCCATTGTGTTGGCGGGCTATGAGGTTTCCTATGCTCAGGCTCAGCTCAGTGTGGAAGACAGTCTTTTCCCGGCTCCCCTTGGATCAAGATGAAGAAGTCTCGGTTCCTCCAGCACTATGTCTGCCTGCATACTGCCATGCTTCCTGTCATGATGATAATGCACTGAACCAGATAACGAACTAAGACAGATGGGCTCTGCTCAGAGGTACCTGCTGTGTATGGACATGATGTGTTATTTCAGGAAGTTGAGGTGTCAATCTAAGAATGAACCCATAGCAATGTTTGAGTGAGGGAGTGTTAGAGATGGCAAAAGCTTTTCAAGTGCACTTCATAAGTCATACCCTGTGACTTAGGTTTGTGCACAGGATATGATCTAAAATGGGATCTGATTACCACATGGCAAAGATGTTTTGTGCTTAGACCACATAAAAATCAGGCCAAGTAAAGTCAAATCAAATCCAGGCAGTGCAGCTTGGGATGAGAAAGATAAAGATTTCCAATCTGCCCTGCCACAATGTGGGCAGGGAAAGATAGTCACAGACCTGCCCTCTGCCCCATGGCATTCACAGAAATAGACATACAAAGCCTGTCTATTACCATATGTGCAGCGTGGGAAGAAGAAGACAGGTAGACCTGCAGACGGACAGTCATGTCACCCATTCTCCAGCCTGTGGCACAGGTGGGCTGTAGAGCCCAGGTCTCGCTAGCTGTATGGCTAGCCTGCAGTGGGAGCCACCACAAGTGTGAGTATGAGGTGGACAGATGGAAGAGAAAAAGAAATGGAGCAGCCTGAGCATCATGAAGAGAGATGGAATTGGAGACTGGAAGGAGGAGAGGAGTAGCCTTCTGTGAGTGGCCAGCCCTGCTGCCTGGGGCCATGGTGAGGTCCCAGCCTGAACTGCAGCTGGAGGCCATGTCTGGATCCATAGCTATGCAGCAGCAGGGGTCAGTGCTGATGTTCCCGGCTCATATTACCTCTAGAGAACACTGGGACTTCCCATGTTGATATTCAGGAGCTATCTATCCATCCAAGTCCAAATCCAGGGCTCTAAGTTAGTCTACCCCCAAATTTACAAAATCTGTGAACAGTTAGGACTCGTAAAAGGGTCAGTCCTACTGGCCCAAAACTGCAGGATCTCCGTGACACAGGGCAACAACACGATAACCTGGAGGAGGCCTGGTGACAATCCAATACTGATGGTGTCACAGAAGCCAGAGATCTTGAACCAGACCAATGACTCACTGCAATGAGTATTTACTAGTGAAGATGTGTGGACAGAGGGATATACTGTGGGACACACTGTGACTTGTTACAGCTTCCACAGTGAGATGTTTTCTATGCTCTTTTTGTATGTTTTTTTTTTTTTAAATTTGGGGTGGGGGTCGGGGGAGATTGCAAGGGTGATGAGATGTGTGGGTCTGGCGTGCTTGATGTGAACTCACAAAAAGCTGAAAAGAGAAGAATGACAATAAAAAAACACTAGACATCACAATTGTCTCCAATCGAAAGGAAAAGACAGCATTTGATCACCTCCATATGTAAGTAGAGAGGCCATTGGATGACATAAATAACCTTTCTTTCCTCCTCTCTCTACATACAGGTAGGGTCAAGGGAGAAAGAGGAGGAGAACACTGTACACGTGACCTCAGAAGCCGTTTGGTCACAATTTGCTCAAGCCAGTTTATACAGAAGGAGAATTTGCCTTACAACATTCAGGAACATAGAGGGCTTTGGAACTCCCACGGGGCTGAACTCCTCAATCTAAAGCTCTCAGTGCTCCCCATGCTTTCTATAGCCTCCTGCAGATGGAATCATTCCCCCTCCTGGTTCTCTAAGTGAGCCATGTACCAAACGCATCTTCACCTTTCTTGATCTATAGAGAATCCTGGGCTCCTTCTGAAGCTTTGGCCAACTTTCCCTGGACAGACAGCTCTGATTGATGAATAGGTTTAGTATAAAGGAGATCATTTGGCCAATTTGGTTCAACCAGCGTGATCCACTAAGGTGCCAGGTTTACATCAATCATCCTTGGCCAGGGTCTCAGCAGGCATCTGGGAAGGTATTTCTCTAGAAGACAATTTGCAGAGGGTAGAGAATGGAGTCTATGGTTCAATACTTAACTCTCGGTTATTTATGAAACCAGACTGTGTTGGTCTCTCCCAGGCTATTTGGTTTTGCAGTTCTCTTCCTTTCCTAACTTTGACTGTTTCACCAGTTTGGGAATGATTACTTCTCTTTACTTAATAACAGTGAGGGTTTAACCAGCAGTCTAATAGGAAGGGCTGATGGGAGAAATGCGGGTTCATTCCTGGAGCCTGCAATTTCGTGGGGAGACCGACTAAACCAAAACATCCAACAGTAAACAAAGTAATTACAAGTTGTGTTCTGAAGTGGAATATTGAATTAGATAAAACAGACTGAGGAGGAGGGACCTGCTTTAGATGGCGTCCCAGGAGTACCGCTCCTGGGAGCACATTTCTTAACTGGGGTTGGGGGAGGGGAACTGTCATAAGATAGTCATGGGGAGGATGTGTCAAAGCTATTTTAGGGACAGGGAGAAATGGGAAGAAGATATGGAGAGAGAGAGAGAGAGAGAGAGAGAGAGAGAGAGAGAGAGAGAGAG
>NW_021620757.1:2057261-2098829 GCF_004785775.1 Grammomys surdaster
AGAGAGAGAGAGAGAGAGAGAGAGAGAGAGAGAGAGAGAGAGAGAGAATTTACTTTTAATTTCCAATAATCTGTTTGCAACAACTTCTTCAAAACACACTTGAAGATTTTGTTTGTGGACTCTATTAATTTTGTTGGAAAAGATTAAACTATAACACAGCAGATATTATTCACTTGCTTGTTTCAGCAAACACTCATGTCACAGATTTATATTAAGGTGAAATAATTTGTCCAATGCCCTGGAGACTGTCTAGAGAGCATTTGATGTGCTTGGGTTTTGGGACTGGCAAGATTTGGGTTTGAGTCTGGCCTTTGCTCCTTTCTAGATATAGGACTCTGGACAAGTCCTGCAGGCTCTGTCCGTACCATTTTTCTTCACCTCCACACCTCAGCCTTCATCTCTGGCTCATAGAATTTTTTTTTGTTTTCAGGAGAATTGGGCTGCATTAAATAAAGAACTGTATAGAAAGCAATACAGTGCCTGACACCATATATTAAAAGCATTTTTCAAAGGTTCACATTACCCTTGCATATAAATCAAATTCTAGAAAGCAGACTTACTGATGCTTCACAGGGGACTCAGTATATAAGGAAATTGTGTAATGAACAGCTTCAAACACCCGTGAGGGTCGGTAAGAAGAGAGGCACTTTGATTCTCTTCAATTCTCTTAGTGTAGGAAAGACACCAGAAGAGACAGTCTTCAAGTGAGTAGTATTGGTCAGGATTGAGAAGATTCCAGTTTAGGCTCACCTAGGGGAATATGGCTTTACCAGGAAAGAAAATGACAGCTCCCCCAAGCTTAGCTTCAGCAGACAGAGAGAACTGAAAGAGGGTTCTGGGGAACCCTTAGGGGCTTAGGAGAACACAGAGAATTCCAGACCAGAAGGGCCTGTCACTACTAAATCACTGCTGCAAAGCAGGGAAAGAGGAGTGTGTCTTACTGGGAGGGCTCCTCCAGAGAGAGGACATTTTAGATGTCATAAAAAGCATTGACAGGGAGGAAATCAGAAAGGAAAGACTTTCCCTGGGAGTCAGGGACACTATCTGTCAGCCTAGAGCCCTCTGACTTTGGCCGTCAGGAAAAGAATGACCATGATGCCTGTATGTGTCCAAGCTTCTGTGTTAGGGTGGATCTCTCAAAGAATCTACCAGGAGAGAAGCATTTTAGAAAAGTTAAACAACACAATCACCTGAGCTGCTGATCTTAGAAGGAAAGAGACAATTCAGGACAGGGAAACTTTCTCCCCCTTCTCTATCTCTTGTCTCTCTGACTCTGTCTTCTCTCTCTCTCTCTCTCTCTCTCTCTCTCTCTCTCTCTCTCTCTCTCAACACTGTGAGTTAATTGTATTAAATCAAGCAACAATAAAACTTAAGAGTCTATGCAAGATGGTGCAACCACTTTGGAAATCAGTATGGTGGTTCCTCAGAAAATTGGACATAGCATTACCTGAGGATCCAGCTATATCACTCCTGGGCATATACCCAGAATATGATCCAACATATAACAAGGACATATGCTCCACTATGTTCATAGCAGCCTTATTTATAATAGCCAGAAGCTGGAAAGAACCCAGATGTCCTTCAACTGAGGAATGGATACAAAAAATGTGGTACATTTACACAATGGAGTATTACTCAGCTATTAAAAACAATGAATTCGAGAAATTCTTAGGTAAATGGATGGAACTAGAAAATATCATCCTGAGTGAGGTAACCCAATCACAAAAGAACACACATGGTATTCACTCCCTGATTATTGAATTTTAGCCCAGAAGCTTGAAATACCCAAGATTCAACTCACAGACAGCATAAAGCTTATGAAGAATGAAGACCAAGTGAGGGTGCTTCGATCCTTCTTAGAAAGAGTAAGAAAATACTCAAGGGAGCAAATATGGAGACAAAGTGTATGACAGAAACTGAAGGAGGGTCTGGAGACCATTCCACCTGGGTATCCATCCCATGTGCAGTCACCAAAGGTAGATGCTGATGTGGAAGTCAGGAAGTGCATGCTGACAAGAGCCTGTTATAGATGTCTCCTTAGAGGTCTGCAAGAATCTGACATATTCAGAGGCAGATGCTCACAGCTAGCCATTTAGCTGATCATGGGGTTCCCAAAGGAGGAGTTAGAGTGAAGACTGTAGGAGCTGAAAGGGTTTGCGGCCCCATGAGGAGAGCAACAATACCAACCAACCAGAGCTCCCAGGGTCTAAACCACCAGGCTGGGAGCACTTAGGGAGGGATCCAGGGCTTCAGCTGAATATGTAAAAGTGGAGGGCCCTGCTGGGCATAGGTGGGAGAAGAGATCCTTGGTCTTATGAAGGCTGGATGCCCCAGGGGGTGGGAATTTGAGAGTGGGGAGGTGGGAGTGGGGGGTAGGTGGGGGCACATCCACAGAGAAGCAAGAGGAGGGGTGATGGGATGGGGGGTTCCTGGGCAGGGGGGGTGAATGGGGTAAGGGGATAACATATGAAATGTAAATAAAACATCCAATAAAAACTTAAAGAGTCTATAAAAATTTAGAACTGGAGAACAATAACAGCCACAAATAATAATAACTATTATTATTATTATTATTATTATTATTTTAAGTTCAAAATCTGATATGAAAAGTTCAGGGAAGGGACCAAGCATTAGAATGGGCGATGGAAGTGATCTGTAAGAGAAGACACAGGGAGTCTGTCAAGATCCAGAGTAAATCTGTGTGGAGACAGAGAACACAGGGAAAAGTAATACAAAAAGAAAGAATCAATCCAAGCAATGAGGGAAGACCAGAATGCCAACTGAACAGGAATTCTGGCAGAGCTAGGGTATAGAGGTAAAGCAGTAAAGAAATAAGAGAAGAAAGATTTCTTCAGACTAAAGAGATAATAAGGATCATTTGTTTTAAAAGAGCCATCGAAAGTCAGCAGAACCAATGTGAAAAGACACACACACACACACACACACACACTGGAGATTATTTCAGAGAAAGATTTTATCTACTGAGATCAACAGTGGCGCTCATCTGAGGCTTAAGCTGCAAGTATAGAGAATAGATTTAAATCTCTCTCTTTTTTTTTTTTGGTTTTTCGAGACAGGGTTTCTCTGTGTAGCCCTGGCTGTCCTGGAACTCACTCTGTAGACCAGGCTAGCCTCGAACTCAGAAATCCGCCTGCCTCTGCTTCCCAAGTGCTGGGATTAAAGGCGTGCGCCACCACTGCCCGGCTAGGTTTAAATCTTATTTAACAAAACATGATGCCAACAAAAGTAACAATGAGATGTGTAATTTCCAGACTGTTAAAGAGGGACAACCCCAACCTAATAACAGGCAAATTGAAGGATAGAGAAAGACACACAGAAAGAGACAGAGTTAACCAAGCTAACAGGAAGTCAACCTAAGAGCAGGCAGGGCAGCGTGTGTGCAGGTCAGTCCATGAACACAGTAGTACCAGAAAAAACAGGCATCTGCACTGGCCCTGCTTCCTGCTCCCTGCTGAGTCAGGCGAGTATTTATTGAAAAAAGATGTTGAATAAATGCTTCAAAAATTGACTTTTGACGATTCTGTCAAAATTAAAAGGTAGTTCTAAATTAAAGAATCTGCATGGGCCTTGCCTTGCTCCTAAACATTAAATTTGGAAAGAAAGGGATGGGAAACTGTCTTCCAGGAAGTCTGGAGAAAGGGGAAGAAGGTGTGATAATGTTAGCATCAGACTAAAGAACTGCAAGGTCGAACGGATGAAGCCAAAACCAAGAGTGACATTTAACATTCAACACGGCCTTCTAACTAGCACGCTGCCGACCAGTTGACAGGGTTAGAGCCTGCAAGGGAGGCCAGGGAAATGACAAGACACAACCAACACAAGAGCCAGTAGCTTTTCTAGATGCTAGCAATACCCAATGGGAAAACGAAAAGGACTCTAACTACATTCACAATAACAACAAAACGTATACAATGTCAACAACAGTGTCAGCAACAATCGCTGTGACAAAGTGAGCAAGACAAAAACAAAAACCAAGAAAGAACTTTGAAAAGACACCCAGGAGCTGCAGAAACAGACAGCTCAGCAGCGTGTACTGCTCTTGCAGACCGACCTGAGTTTTGTTTCCATTGCCCACGTCGGTGGCTTACAATTGCCTGTAGCTTGAGTTCCAGGGGGCCCAATGCCCTCTTCTGGCACACACTTTTACATGACACATGCACACGTGCACACACACTTAAAATTTTAGCAAATATTTTTTTTTTTTTTTAAAAAGACACAGACCGTTACACAAAAGGCAAGAAATAAAATCCCCAACAGAGATATTTCCTAGCAGAGTTGGCCAGCAAGGTAAAGATGACAGCCTGCAACCAACAGTCTACAAATTTAGTATAAGCCAAATAAAGCTGAGAGTTTGGTAAGCTCCTTCTAAAACTAATCTGGGAAGAAAAGAGTGCGAGAATTACTAAGAAACACATCAAAATACGGGACAAATGTTAAACAATTTGAGCAGGGTATAGTTAGTGCTAACCCTAACAGGTTAAAGGAGAGGAGAGCAGAGGTAGAGGGGTGAAGAGAGCAGAGGTAGAGGGATGAACGGGCCAGTTACTGAGTGTTTAGTTAATGTGATAAAGATAACATACCAATTTGTTATCCATTACTGTCTTACTCTTTAAATGCTGTGATAATACACAATGGCCAAGGCAATTTATAAAAGAGTGTTTAATCTTGGGGCTTATGGTTTCAGAGGGTTAGAGTCCATGGCCATCATGGCAAGAAGGATGGCAACAAGCAGGCAGGGACAGCACTGATGCAGTAGCTGAGAGCTTACATCTTGATCCACAAACACGAGGCAGAGAGAGACAACAGGGGAGAGTGGGGGCTTTTGAAACCTCAAAGCCTGCCCTCAGTGACACACCTCCTCCAATGAGGCCACACCCCTTAATCCTTCCCAAACAGTTCCACCAACTGGGGACCAAGCATTCAAATATATGAGCCTGTGAAGGCCATTTTGATTGAAACCATCACAAATATCAGATGGTCACTTTTGACGATATACGTATAAGTAACGTTATACAGACTGAGCAGGTTATATTTATGTTAGAAATAAATGAGGAAAAGGGGGCCATGAATTTGAAAGAGAATAAGACAATGTCTATGGGATGGTTTGGAGGGAGGAAATGATGTAGTTATATTATAATCTTAAAATACAAGACAAATAATTGAAAAAAAACAAGCACATACAACTTTTTAAAAAAATGGCATTTCAGTTAGTGGAAAACAATGTTGGAGACAGCACTTACTTCATCTTTAAGAATAACATTAGGTTGAGAACTTGCACCATGACAAAAATGAAAAACACGCATAATAGTAAACAAACAAAAACAAAACCATAAAATCTATGTACTGGAAGAAAACAGAAAAAAAAAAAGGAAAATAAGACAGTGACATGGAAAAGGTCTTATGTCACACCTAAACTAAGGTATCCTGGTAGGAACACCAGAGAGGGAGGAGTCATGTGGGAGGTCGCATGGGACACAGGACACAGGAAGCCAGGCTTGGATTGGGCCTGTCAGTCTATTATAGCAGTCCTTCCTTAAGTGCTAACCAAGGTTCCAGATAAACTGGTTAATTCCTTTGACGAGCAGCCATGGGATGACCTCAGCACTTGTCACTGGGTTCCAGGTGGGGCTCATGGTGAGTAAAGTTGTTAAGAACACACAGGTGGAAGTCTGCGAAGATGAATCTTTTTTTCATATATTCTCTCTGTTTCTTCTCTTCAGAAAAAGATATTTTCAGAAGGTTCTTCCATCTGCTCCCAGCAGATTTTCACTTAAGTTCCCTGGGCTGGTTCTAGGTCATCCTCACATCTTCAAACTGAATCACTTAAGAGAAGGGCTTGGGATCACTTTGAGGCACCATTTTACATTCATTGTGGCTGGAACTTGTCCAGGACTAATGTACCTTCCACTCCCAATAAAACCAGTATCAGGACTGTACAGGAGAAAGAGAGTAAACTCTAGGGAAACAGCCCCCTATCCCTCTGCTTTCCTTTATATAGAAGTATTTCCCGACAGAGTGTGCAGGGTCATTGTTCATATTTCATAGTAAGAATCTTTCCTTTGGAATCGAAGTGCTTGTGTAGACCTGCTGTTGACAGATATTCAACAGTAGTCCTAGCAATAAGTAAAGAAGACAAAAACAGTTTAGGAAAAAACCTTGACAGAAATAGAATTGCTCTGGGGACTATGATGTAAGGGCACGTGTTTCATAGGGACAGAATCCCACCAACTGGCTGCCAGCTGTGATTCTGCCCTGGGATGGGGCATACTGTTCTGCCTTACAGCAAATCAGATGTAGAGGCAAGAGCCATCTGGCATGTAAACTTGGCAGAGCCTGGAAAGACGGGCTAACTCATGTGGCAAGTTATTGTTATTTCTCTGGGTTATTATGGTACTTGCAGCAGGGTGAGCTGTCTGTCCCTGCCCCATCTTCTCCTCTGCAGCTGCCGTGGAACAGCTGGCACAGGCTCCTGGCTCTGGGGCTGCCTCTCCTTCAGGCAGGGTGGATGGATGGCTTTGTAGTTGCTAGGTGTTAAGTGCTAACTTCCTCAGCTCTGTCTTCACTTAGCTTTTCTCTCCTTTCTTTCGCTCTCCTCCCTGTGTTCTCTGCTGAAGAGTTTGTCTCTGGAGCTTGAAAGCAAGGGTGCAGATCTTATATATTGTGTCCTGAATCCCTCCGCCCCCAGCATCCTGCCTTGAACAAAGTAGGTGCATAGGAGTCATTTCAAACATGTCCTCGCTACAGACAGGGACCCGAAGGAACCACTGTGACAGTAATGCACCCACTACTGTCTAATCCAGTTTCTACATACCTATTTACTGGCAACAGCTAAGAGGGCTACATCAAATACATCCTTGGTGCACAGTTCAGGTACCAAACATTGTCCAAACATCTTATTCACTGTGATTCTCAATTATGGGCTCCTAAGAATCAGAATGTGCAGAGCTGGAAAGCTCCCTAGAGGTCACGTTTCCCAAGGAAGACAGAGCTGTGGATCTGTTCAAGGCTGCGGTGCTAGTAGAAGGCAGAGCAAAATCAGTTGTTTATAATCCCTTGTTTTCCTGGGAGGATGTCAGTGTTTTCAAGGCTCCTAAAACATGAAAGCAAAATTAGAATTACAATCAAGAACAAAAGAGAAAGAAATGACTTTGAAAAGAGCTTGAGAGCAAGGTCAAACAAACACCCCAGAGAGACAAACAGCAAAAGGTTATCCACAAACTTGGTCGGCTCTGAATACTTATATGTCAATGTCAAAACAGAAAGACAAATGCAGACAGACACAAATCCGTGATACACATGAAAGAAAAAAAAAAGACCAGGAACTCCGGGAAGCCCAATCATTGCTGGCATCAGTATCAGACAGGCATTGCCCATACAAGGAGCTCTGTGGGTTGTAACACCGGTCCTTAACAATATCCTAATGGTGCACTGAACAAGCGTTCCTCAGTGCAGGGCTCGTAGCCGGATGGCAACACGGCAAAGCTCAGTCTGAAAAAAAAATCACTTTATGTGGGTGTAAGAGAGAACTGAGAGTCAAAGCCAGGATTATTGGAGACGGAGAAAGCTTGCCAAATGGAGATGTGAGAGAACTTACCTCACAACGCCGTGACATCAGGAGTACAATAATAATTACTGTTCTTAATTATGACCCAGAGGCACTGCAGACCCAAAAGGATTTCTAAATCATCTAAGAGAAATTTTAAAAAGTTCAATCTGGTTTCAGATTAATTTAGCACTTAATTAGATACTGTCATCTGTTCCAGTTTTTATTCTGCGTATTTGTTTTATCCCTTTAATTAGGTTGTCATGTTTTTGAGGACTGGGGCCTACATCTAGGGGAAGTGTCATTTTACTTTAATGTAATATTAATCTTCTTCTCTTGGCTACGGAGAAGGTGATCCCTGCCTGGAAGGGTCGGCTGGACATCTTAGCTCTGATTATTCTGAGCTTTTTCGTGAATTTTTACTACTTTCTTTCCCAGGAATGGGAGGTGGGTACCGCTTCCTTATTAAAAACACCTCCTAATTCCAGTCTTGTATCTCATAGCGCATTGGAGACTAATTTGTAATATTAGACTTTAAAGGGGCCTACGATAACAAGAGGAAAATAGACGAACTTGAGAGAATGGAATTCCGTTTATAAGCAACCCTAATCATTGCCAACGCCAACAAACACTAACACTATTCAGACCTGGGAGCACAGACTCTGGAGCCAATCCTCCTGGCCTGAAATCCCAGCTCTGGCACGTACCTGCTGTTTAGTCTAGAGTAGGCTCCTTAACCTCACAGTCCTTTCTCTCAACTTGAAAAGATGGTGATGGTACTTGTCAAGTAGATACACAGGATGCTAGTAACTCATCTCATCCCTGTGACCTGGCAAAGCAACTTGAGAGAGGAGTTCTTTTGGTTCCTTGTTCCAGACAGTCCAGTCTATGATTGCAGGAAGCAACAGAGTTTCACTACCTACATACAGAAAGAGGTCAGGACAAGGTATAGCCAAGGTACACACCCCCCGATGAACGACTACCTTCAACTAGGCTCAATTTACCACCTCCCCCTAATGCCATGATATTATGAACCCATCGAAGGATTGATCCGTTTGTTAGGTCAGAGCTCTTGTGATCTAATTGTCTCTGGAAATGTCTTCAGAGAATCGAAAAGAAATGCATTTCATTGATCTCCTGTATCTGTCAATCCTGTGAAGTTGACAACGGGTTCAACCATTACAGAAGTGTTGGGACAGTAGAATGAATATGGAAATGGTAGTTTTGGACTGCCAATACATGCTCCTTATCAATATGGCAGCTAAATGCTTTTCTCTGAGAAAAGGTCTTCTTATATAGCCCAGGAGGGCCTCAACTTTGTGACCCTCCTGTGAATGCTGGGATTATAGGCCACCATACTTACCACTAAACACTTTTTTTTTTACATTGAATACTTCGTATGCTGTCATTCAGTCTTTAAATAATGTACTCGGTTACTAACTCGGTTACTTTCAAATATCTTGGTCTTTGCCCTCTTTAAAATTGAGGACTCCACAAACTTTTGTTAATATAGGTTATATCTAAATGTTTACTTTATTAAATTTAAAATGAAGAAAATAGAAATATTAATTAACTAATTAAAAATAACAATAAGCCCAATATCCCTGAGTAAAATAACATAATTATTGGAGAAAATAATTGCATTTTCAAAACAAAAACACTCAGGAAAAAGAGGCATTGTTTTATACGTTTTTGCAAGGTTCTTTAAGGCCTGGCTTAATATAAGATAATTGGATTCTTGTAATTGCTCTTGTGTTCAAACCGCTGCAGTGCTGCATACAGTGTTTCAGTTTAAGTATTCGAGGAAAATCCAGGGCACACAGATCTTCCTACCTCAGTTCCTTGCGTATTGGGACCTAGGCATGTGCCAACCACATCTGGATTTTATTTTATTTTATTTTTTTTTTTACATTTCAATTTTTTTCTTTAAAAGGAGTGAGTTGTGTACAGGGGGGTTAAATGCTTTATAGACAAGAAAAAAACTGCGCTAGAACCAACTTATTCATCATCATCATCTTCTTCTTCATCTTCGTCTTCCTCTTCTTCCTCCTCTTCCTCATCTTCTTCATCTTCCTCATCATCTTCCTCTTCCTTCTTTTTCTTGCTCTTTTCAGCCTTGACTACCCCCTTTTTTGCTGCATCAGGTTTTCCTTTAGCTCTGTAGGCAGCAATATCCTTCTCATACTTCTCCTTCAGCTTGGCAGCCTTCTTCTCGTAGGGCTGCTTGTCATCCGCTGCAGTGTTGTTCCACATCTCTCCTAGCTTCTTTGCAACATCACCAATGGATAAGCCAGGATGTTCGCCTTTGATTTTTGGGCGGTACTCAGAACAGAACAAGAAGAAGGCCGAAGGAGGCCTCTTGGGTGCATTGGGGTCCTTGAACTTCTTTTTGGTCTCCCCTTTGGGAGGGATGTAGGTTTTCATTTCTCTTTCATAACGAGCCTTGTCAGCCTTTGCCATATCTTCAAATTTCCCCTTTTCTTTAGCAGACATAGTCTTCCACCTCTCTGAGCACTTCTTGGAGAACTCTGAGAAGTTGACAGAAGCATCTGGGTGCTTCTTCTTGTGCTCCTCCCGGCAGGTTTGCACAAAGAATGCATATGAGGACATTTTGCCTCTCGGCTTCTTAGGATCTCCTTTGTCCATGTTTAGTTGATTTTCCTCCGCGAGGCACAGAGTCGCCCAGTGCCCGTCCGGCTCTCGCTTGCCCCGGCGCTGTCTCTATGGAGCTCAATGTACTGCAATGGCTGTGAGAGCGGGAGCCAGACGCAGCCTCCACATCTGGATTTTAAAAGCTAAGTTGGATTGTGTAATCTGAAATCGTATTAGGAAACTTTTCATCCTCCGTTGCCTTAAAATATTCTTCTATCTTGCACCTTGAATGGGCTATTCTTCCATGCATCACTTTTGTAACATTTGTTGGTCAATTGGAAAAGGTTGACTTACTGAGTGACAGAGATTAGCTAAGTTCACACTTATTAGTATCAACAACAATCTCATTAAACTTATTCCTAAATATTGGATAGCTATCATGAGCACGGGTTTCTGCAAATTCTAATTTTCTTTTGAAAGCACACAATTTATTATTGGAACAAATATTATCAATGATTCCTTCAAAATACAGACCGATTTTTGACTATTTTCAAGACAATGTCTGCCAAATATCTGAGCCCTAATAGCCATAGTTTGCTTGTCAGTCATTCTTTCCAGTTAAAATGATGTCTATCAGAAGACAGTGAACTCACTGGTAATTTAAACATCAACCATAGCTCAACATAACCATTGCACTTAGGAGTACAATAAAGGTTCTTCTCATCCTGACTTTTTTCTTTTCTCTTTTTTTTTTTATTTGCAAACTGTGTTTAAAATCTATCTACTCAATGGATAATAAAAGTAATCCAATTGTTTCTTCAGGTTATTCTGAAGGATACTTTCTCAGTAGGTGCAAAGAATACAGTGATGCTCTTACTTTGACTCGTACAGTGGCTGTAATAGTGTCATTCATTGGCCATTTCTTTGGAATTGTTCGTGCACTAGTGAATTTGGTAGTGAATTTGTTGCTGTAACAAAATACCTGAGGCAGGGTAACTTTATTCACAGTCACAGAGGCTGAATATATAATCACTATGAGGGTCCTAAGTATATGGCCAGAGTACATGGGCGGAAGAGCTCTCGTGGCCAATAGGATGCCAGAAACACGGCCCCACCCCCATGGCTTATAGATCACCCATTTGATTCACTTCTTAAAGGTTCCATGCTACCTCTTCTCTGCTAAATGAGGACCAAACTCCCAATACATGAAGCCTAGAGACAAACTACTTCCAAGATATCCCAACCATGAAGTTATTCTCTGCATTTATAGATTACCAAAAACTCTAGGTTTCCAAAAACTCTAGATCTTCTGCAGGGACCTCATTGCTATATTGAAAGCCATGCCTTTATTTTTGTAGTCCCTAAGAGCCACCTTAAACCCAGCTAGGATCTTTCATTCCTGGCCTAATAGTCTGGGGGCAATTCTCTTACCTCAGCTACTGTAATTTGTAGTTCAAACACGGACTCCAGTACCTAAGCTTGAGGCAATCTCTATACTTCTGAATGCAGCATGTTTCTGAATTCTCTTTCCCTGTCTCTTTCTCAGATGTTTAATGCTAATGCTCTTCAGATTAAAACAGAGCATGACGTTGCTAGATTGAGTGTGAACACTGTACATTCATAGAGAGGTGCCTTCATGCACGTCCAGAGACCCATCTATGTTATCAGGCTCTGCTACCCCCCCACCCATCCCCCACTCCCTGCAGCTCCTGGAATAGTTCTACTTGTGCCCAGAGAGCAGTGTCCTCCAAGGACTCTCCGGACCCTGCCTCCACATTTTTTTTTCACACCACTTGGATGGGTTGACTCTCCTGGTTTTGAGGTGATCCCTGGAGGACAGGTGGCCTTTCAGAAGCATCCCACACTTATCCCAGACTCTCCTGCAGATCTTCACACACTCCTGTCTTTGCATCCGTGATTATGCATACTGCTCCTATGTGATCTTTCTCCTGCTCAGTTCTCAGTTGGGGGTGTGAAGTGGGCGGTGAGTGGGAGGAAGAGAGAGTGCCTACCATCACAGAATAAAGACCTTAGGAAGCCGGGGCTTGGCAGGGGGAAGCTGAGGGATGGAGTGATCTGACGGAGCAGTAATCGTTCGTTAGAGTTGAAGAATTAAAAAAATACGTACATAACAAGCACTTGTGCTGCCTCACCAACCAGAATTGACAAATGTTAATGTTTTGTCATATTTATTGTAGATCTATTCAAATAAAAGAAATAAAACATTACAAATAAGATTTAAGTCCCCTAAGTCTATATTCTTTAAATATTCATTTCACATTTGCTTTGAAGAATGGCAGAGCCCTGTGCAAGAAAGGGCAGGGGAGGATAATCTCTCCTTCCAGCGGCTCTCTCTGCTCTCCTCACCCCAGCTGCCCATTCAACAAACAAAAGCAACACAGCTACTGGACAGACGCCCCATAGGAAGGAGAGGAGTAGTTAAGTCTCCACCCCTGCATCTCACAGACCAATTACTTACAGGACTCTTTCTGAGAGGGGAACAGGAATTTTCTGAATCTGTTTGCATTTCCCCATCTCGCTCTCTCTTCCCCCTCCCTTCTTTCTCTTCTACCTCCTTCCTGCCTCCTCCAGCCATGCCTCATGTATTCCAGGCTGGCCTTAAAGGTGCTGTTAGCTGAGGATGACCTTGACTATGTGATCTTCCTGCCTCCGCCACCAGAGTGTTAGGATTATAGATACACGCTACCACACTCTAAGGAAGCCAGTTCTTGTGGTGCTGAAGATCCACTCCAGGACTTAGTGAATGTTAGGCAGCCACTGCCCACTCAGCTACATCCCCAGCTGAGCTGGCTCCCTTGCCCTGCACAGGCCTGCTAACTCCTCCTTGTCAGGCTAGAGGCCTGTGAGCTCATCAGTCTTCACATGGATGCGGTCAAGCAAATGGCAGTTGTCTGTGTGCACAGCTTCAGGAGAAAAGAGCACAAATAAACCCGTCTTTTTTTTTTCTTTCTTTCTTCTTTCCCCTTCTCATCACCACAGCTATAATAAATCAGGCTGCCTGACATTTTTTTTTCCAGTTGCATCTAAGTCTAATGCCCTCAGCCTAGAAATCTCTGCTATATCACTCAGTGACTGGCAAGAGCAGTGGGCTCTTCTGATTAGTGAAGCTTAAGAACAGAAATGAATCATGGCGCTTTTGTATTCTAGGACACAGGTCTGGGATGAGTGAATGCAGGAGGTCGGCCAAAACACAGCCCCGGTGACTCGATGCTTAAATGATTTACAATGAACACAACTCTAGAGACTTATGCTGAATAAATATCCCCATTTAATAAGTATTAAGGAGAGGTAAGGCAGAAGGGCCAAGGTGGGGTGTGGGGAGCCAGCTGCTTTGTTGATCCCTCCACCTCAGTTTTCCTCTGTAGGATGGGGCTGCTCATGAACAGATTTGAGAAGTGAGTGGGAATGACTTGGAAAATTCCTCATCAAAGCCAAGTTCACAGGGAAAGAGTTGGGCTTTACAACCACAACAAGACAAAGTGACAGACAAACTGAGTCTCCCAGAGCAGCTAAGCATCCAGCCAGGGAAGAGGGATGATTCTGGCTTATCAGAACTCTGGGCACAATGTAGCAGCTCTTCCAAGCCATGTGGAGAAAAATAGCAAGAAGGCTAAACTTTCTATTGTCCGAGAATCAGGTAAAGCAGGACAGGTGGATCAAAACATCTCAGAGTGAAAGAAAGGTCACACCAGGGATTTGTGGAGAGCCATTAGATTGGATTCAAGAGAAACAAAACCTACCAACATGGTGTGTGTGTGTGTGTGTGTGTGTGTGTGTGTGTGAGAGAGAGAGAGAGAGAGAGAGAGAGAGAGAGAGAGAGAGAGAGAGAGAGAGATATGAATGAGAGGGCCCAAAATTTACTGTGCGAACACTGAAGGAAGAAAGTGAAGACTAACTCAGTCTGATGCTGCATCAGGATCCTTGACGTCCTCTGACAGAAAGAAAAGATAGATGGTTCAGTTGGAGAAGAGACAAGATTTGCCCATCATGCCTTAGTTTTGTTTTGGTGCTGGCACTGGGATTCAGACCCAGAGCCCTGCCTGCACTGCAAGGTAAGTGCTCTACTTCTGAGCCATATCCCCACCCCTTCCCAGGCCTTTTGGTTCTATGTGGCCACTCTCTGGATTGGATGATACCCTCCCACAGTGGAAAGGGCATACCTTCTTTACTCAGCTATTGATTCAAATACTAAGCTTGTCTCACAGACTTACTCTGAAATAACAATTACCAGCTGTGTGAGCATCCCTTAGCCCAGGCAAAATGATACCTCACACTGCCCATTGTGATCAGTTGTCAGGCTCTGGAGGAAACCTAGGAGTTGTTCATCCAAATCCCGCTCTGGGTCCCACTGCTCCCTCATTCCATTCGCTAGTCTTTCCTTTGGCTTAAAGGTTTTAGCGCCAGGGAACTACCATCTCTTGAGACTGCCATGATCACTTGTGAATATCTAGCACCATTGATTGTTTGCCGTATCTCCCCCAGGAAACATTATTGTACAGATTCCCTCCCCCCTTTTCTAAGTTTTTTTTTTGATTCTTTAAATATTCATTTCACATTTACTTTGAAGAATGGCAGAGCACTGTTGCCTTCCCAGTTGCTTAGTTCTTGATGTGTTCCAATCAGAGTGGTGTGAAGCACTCCTCCAGTATGTGTATACATACATGCTAGATATATACATACACATATACACATATACATACACATACACATATACACATATACATATATGTATACGTATACATATACATGGGATAGTTATTACTAGAGTTGTCTATGCTCTCTTTTGGCTTCTCCCAGACATCAAGCTGTGTGTGTGATAGGGAAGGAGAAAGGCGAGGGGTCGGCAAGGCCTTTTAGATGAGAGTGGGCCCTGCCTCTTTATCTCTGAGCCCCATCTTACCTCCTTTTTACTTAGGGGTATTATGTGTGAGCTTTATATTAGTGCTAACCCAGGAATCCAGCACTCTGGGGAGAATTATTAAAGGGTATATTCTTTAACGTTGGGGTAAAACCTGATCGAATCCAGGCATGCTAGAAAGAAAGACTTGGCCTAACATCACATACTTTCTATGAAACAGTGGTTCTCAAAGGTAGTCTTCAGATTAGCAGCATTAGTGCCACCTGTCAACTGGAGAAAATGGGAGTTTGAGGCCTGTCCCCTCCCTGTTGTATGGTAAACACCTGGTTAGATTTCTAGTGCTCCATAGTAGAGCGACTTCCGGGGTGATTGCAATTTGAAGATGGCTGGTCTAGTCATGTTCTACCCATTTGTACCCACAGGGCTTCTATATTCCTTTCTTCCTATGAGTACTGGTTGTTTACTGGCTTGTGATATCTCCCTTCATGGAGACCAGCCTCCAGCCAAACAGGAAGCCTTCTTGACAATAGGTAACCCACCCCAATCCCCGCTGCAGAGGCTAACAACTGATATAGAGTTCAAAAGGCTAGCCCTTCACACAGTAGACAACCAGTGTGTGCTTTAGAGCCCTGGGTCAGATCCAGATGCAAACTCGGGCCACCACCTTTGTGGAGCTTTCTCCTCCACCCCCACCCTATCGTCCTTGCTTCTCCAGCCTTCCTTGAATACTTTCTCAGCAAGTGATTCTTGGAAAGAATCTCCATCCTGACCGCACTTCTTCAGCACTTGACAATCATCAAAATTAAGTGAAGAATGGAGGATTTCTGAAGCAATTTTAAAGTTCAATATGAACACCTGAAAGTGTTTAGACAACTCTGCAGAATGTGATTCTTGACTAGCTTTTACATGGATCATAGCTTGCAAGATGGGCTACCATGCACACCAGGAGGAACACCAGTGATGGAATGGAGG
This sequence comes from Grammomys surdaster, assembly GCF_004785775.1. Lineage (NCBI taxonomy): Eukaryota > Metazoa > Chordata > Mammalia > Rodentia > Muridae > Grammomys > Grammomys surdaster. Next base: position 2,073,269 of record NW_021620757.1, read on the forward strand.
CATTTAATTTCTTTAGTGCCAGAAGAGGGCTGACTGAGTCCTTAGTATTCCTGGAGGTGCTTAAGCATCTTCATTAGTTTGTTCTCAGACCTCTAGTGAAGGTGGTGATTAATGGCTTCTGGCTGATAAGAGGAACGAATCATGGGAAGGGTAAGCGATGGCTGGGAGCCAGTGACTAAGTGAAGTGAGCCTGCTCCCCTACCCAATCCACTCCCACCCACTGTAACCCATCCCTTCCTCTGATGGTCTTGTGACAGTCATTAGATATAAATCTTCACCCCTCTAAGAGATACTTCGAGAAAAAGAATTTCTGGGCAGAAAATACAGCACAATAAAGTTTTGGTGAAATAAGGACCATCACCCAATATTTAATGTAGGAAACAATTCGATATTTTCATCCACTTTATAGTTTACTGAACTCACAGTGAGGGGATTCAACAGTTATCTGGGTGACAAGGGCTATGTGGATTTAGCAGCAAAATGGGCAAGATTATGCCAAATCTCTATGGATATGTCCTTCTAAACAGGAACTCTCTGGAGCTGTGTCTAAGGAAATACTGCAGCATCGAGGCTGGAGTTGGGAGAGCTTCATTTTCTGTAGCCAAGGTCTCCTGCACTTGGCCAGGACTAATGCTGAAGTCATTAGGACGGTCGGGGTGTGTGGGATGCTGAGTGTACTGAGTGGGTCTGATTTGGAGATGTATCTAGCATGAGCCTTATTTATGTAGGAGACACAGTGACTTGTGGATGCAGTCTCTTTTGTAAGATGTTTCACCATGACCTTTCGTGCTCTGTGAATACTTCCATTTAGCGAGCACTTTTTATTGAATTCCTGTTATGTACCAGCCAGTGTATCCCATGCTGTGGATACAGGAATGAAAGACTCAGGCAGCCCTTGACTTCCTAGGCTGAAAAGGTAAGACAGACAAGTGGAGAAACAATTGCCTTCAGTTTAGGCCAAATGCCGAGGAAACACACAGGAAGGAACTCTGCCTTGCTTGGCTGGCAGGCTGGTAGAGGGACCTGGAGAAATTATGGGATAGAAGCATTCTCCAAGGAAGTGATTTTTGCACAGTGGGGCTGGAGAGTCGAGTGAGATGGAGCCGGTAGTTGAGCATGTGAGGATGAGGAAGGAGACAGGCTTTAGAGCTTGGAAGGTCTTGGACGTTATCATAAAGTCATAAAAATATTAGTCAGATGAATGAAGAGATTTTTTTGTGGTAGAGACGTGGCAGGTAGAGTGAGGGCAGGTTGTCAATGCAGAGATGACAGGCAAGTTAGTGCTGGGAGGGAGGAGAGAAACAATCAAGGTCTAAGTAGGGTGTGGGGAAGGATGCCTCGTTCTTACCAGACAGATTCTGATTTTAACCTTAGCTTTTTTTTTTTTAACATTGTCCATCTGAGCTGTGGTAGACTGAACTACTGCTGTAAGCCTCACGTGCTCTGTGTGGAAGATGGCTCAGAGTAAGGTTGAAAAGATGAGATGAGGTAATACCAGTGACTGCTTTGTGTGGTGACCAAATCACAAAATACAATAAAAATGACTGTGGGGTTGGGATGCAGGTTGTAGTTACACATTTACTTGGTTAAGATGGAGAGATAAGACTAGCCCAGCCTACTGAGGACTTCTTTGGCTACACCTCACCATGGTGAATAGAATCTTTGGGTCTCTTCCTCATTGACTGGGATTCTTTTCTCTGCATTTATGAAACACAGAGAAAGTGGAGAGATCCTGTGACAAGATGGGAAATAAGAGCAGAGCCAGCTCAGTCTTCCGTTTTTGTTTTTAAAGCCATTCCCTCTCTTGGGAATGAAATGCATGCCTCTGTGGGAATTTCCTGAAATCTTCCCGGGGCAACCCCACCGTTGCTCAACTGCCTCATACTAGGTCCTATCTTTTAAATATTTCACCATCTCTTTTTTTTCATATTTTTTATTGGTTGTTTTATTTATTTACATTTCAAATGTTATCCCCATTCCCAGTTTCCCCTCCCAAACCCCCTATCCCCTTCTCTCCCACCTGCCTCTATGAGGGTGCTCCCCCACCTGCCCACTCACTCCAGCCTCAACACCCTAGCATTCCCCTTAGCTGGATCATGCAGCCTCCACAGGATCAAGGGCCTCCCTTCCCAATGATGCCAGATAAGGCCATCCTCTGCTACATATCCAGCTAGAGCCATGGATTCCTTCCATGTGTACTCTGTTGGTGGTGGTTTAGTCCCCGGGAGCTCTGAGGGTTCTGGTTAGTTGATACTGTCGCTCTTCCTATGGGGTTGTAATCTCCTTCAGCTCCTTCAGGCCTTCCCCTAGCTCCTCCACTTCACCATCTCTCAATATTGATTACTATGTAGGGAGCAAGTTTCCCATACATAAACCCCTGCTCAGATTGGCCAGCCCCCTTGAAAGCAGAAACTGAAACAAAGACATGGCTTCTGGGCACATGGAAATGAAAACTACTGACAGTCCTTTACTTCCCAGGCTGGATGGAGGATAGACAAGTGGATCACAACTCCTCAGTTCAGGCCATGCCGAGGAAGCAGGATGTACCTGTAAACTTCTCATCGCTGCACCAATACCTGAGAGGACGAACTTGCTGGGAGGCAATTTACAGGGGAGGAAGGATTTATTCTGCTTATCATGCCAGAGGATTAAATCCCTCAGCACAAGGAGGGTGTGACAGTGTAACTCACCTCACATCCTGACAGACAAGGAGGCAAAGAAGCCAGCCTTCTGATGGTTGTCTTTCTCTCACCCGCTTCTTCCAGCTAAGCCCATGTGATATGCTGCCCACATCCAGGGTGGATCATCCTGCTCAGTTAGTCTTCTCTGGAAAACCTTAAAAGACACACCCAGAGTATCCTCTTCAATCTCCCAGGTGTACTAAATCCAGTAAGGTTGACAGTGAAGATTAATTATCACACACTAGGGGCCATTAGTCTACTTGGAAAGGAGTCACAGAAACCATTAATGAGAGGCTGAGGAGAATGCAGCAGGGTGACCTTACCAAACCAGTAGAGGTTCATTACTGGTTGGGTAACTGGAGATCCTCAGGGGAACTTCTAAATCACAGGTCAAAATGGGATTCTTCCAAGGGACAGGAAGGCTGGGGTATTTCTGCCAACCTCTTCCCTCATTGACGGGTTGATCTTGTAAGCTTTGAATCTCCAATGTGTTCAGGCTGCTCTGTACACAGACTGGACAAACTCCAGCTGGAATCTGAAGCTCTAGGCATTTCTTAAGCGTACAGTGACGGGTATCTAAAATAGAAACCATCAAAGCTCAACTGGAAGAGACTACAGTATCTGATAAGGACTCAGACATCAGCAGCAAGGATACAGGTAGATCATTGTAGCTTCCACAACAAAAGGACAGGATAATTAAATAACTTTTATAAGGTAGAACCAGTAGGTCTTGATGAAAGATTGGTTATTAGGTCCAGTAAGGTGGCTCAGCTGGTAAGGTGCTTGCCACTAAGCCAGCCAACAACCTTAGTTTAATTCCCAGGGACCAACATGGCGGGAAGAGAGAACTGATTCCTGAAAGCTGTTCTCCAGTCTCCAAATGTGTGCTGTGGTGTACACTGGCACATGCACACATGTAAAATACATACATACATAAATACAAAAATAAATAAATGAATGTAATTTAAAAAAGAAAGATGGGGTAATAGGAGCAAAAAATAGGGGGTGTTACCACTCTTAGGTGAATAGCTACCGGTAAGTAATGGCTGTTGAGGGTAGGTGAATCAGTCTTTTCTAGGGATCAACTCCCTGCTAGGCTTTCAATACCAAGTGGTTGTCCCTAAACACACACACACACACACACACACACACACACACACACAGAGAGAGAGAGAGAGAGAGAGAGAGAGAGAGAGAGAGAGAGAACTCTAAATGGGCTCAACAGGTTGTATTTATATACACACATGCATGCAAATACGTAACAAACAGAAGAAGGGGAGAAGAGGTCACAAATTTGAGAGGGAGTGTGGGAGACACAGGAGGAATTGGGAGGGAAAGGGGATGAGAATGTAATAATTAAGACACAGTACCCATGTATAAACACTTAAAAATCAAATAAAAACGAAAGAGAGGCTATGGAAACAATGTTGCTACTTTTGAGTTTGTACTTCCGTTTACTGAGCTTTGTACACCCGCCCTAGGGGTGATTTGGGATGAACTGTATGGGGCAGAGGGGACGGTTTTCATTTGGACACGCTGAGGTATCCGAAGTCCAGACAGGCTGGGTTAGCAAATTTTTTTTTTCCTATTTCTGTGTTACACTAGTCAGGTCTCAGTTTGACCTGTTGAAAAAAATTTAAGGAGGTTTCGTGGAGTGGGTTTTAATTCTGATAATAAATGAAGCCCTCCCCATCCCCCCACAGCCCCACTGAAAGCACATTTAGCATGAGGGCTTAAGTGTTGACTGGTGAGATAGCTTGGTGCCTCTTCTCGTCTGCTGCTCACTTACTAGCTGGTTTTGATCCTGCTGGTGAATTCTATTGCAGTTTGTCTTCCAGTGAGGAAAGGGAACGATAAATACTCTCTGAGTTACTGCAAAGCTATTGAAAAATCAGGATGGCGTTTTGAGGTCTCTTCTGAGTTGTTGCCGAGCCCAGCAGTCCGTTGAGTATTGTCTTACTCTGCTTCGGTTTGCTTTCAAAACTTACTGCATTCCAATTATACTGTTGTTGCTGAGTTCAGTACTAAAGTGAATATGCTTGCTTTCTAAAATGGAATTTTTAGATGATAAGAGCTTATATTTGCCAAGTGCAATAAGCCAGATAGTTAGCTAATTATAGCACAGAACTCATCCTGAATATATATATATATCTCCATAGGCATATATCTTTGCATTTGGAGACTTGCATCCTGTTTTTGCTCTATTTCAGAATGCATTTTTCAATAGATGTTGAAACCACTTACATTTTAATTTTCAGAAGTGGTTTCTTTGATGGGTATTTTATTATAGGAAGAAGTTTAGGACACTCAAGCCAATGAATCCAGAGACAAAGATATCAAAGAGGTAACTTCTGGTTTGGCTTTTTTTTTTTCATAGTGACCTTCTTCCCCCAGGGTCATTGCCTGCCCTGGTGCTCACCGTCAAGGTACAGCGAGCTTCCACCTTCAGAGAGATACTTCAGTTCCAGTTACAACCTGAAAGGTTTGTGAGTTTGCATTTGGTGTTTGCTTCAGCCATACTTGTTTGTAAACTGTTGTCTACACGGGAGAGGGGGAGCTCTGGTCTACTTGGTGGAGAGCAAAACCAGGTTACACAATGGCTAGCTGCCCTGGGTCTACCTCTTCTCTGTGGAGTGGGTTGGGTTGAGAGTAACAGAAGAGTCTGGCTGCAAAGGAAACAGCCAAGAGGAAATAGGGTAGTACGTAGTGGACATCACTATAGACCATGCTTTATGCTGAATGTTCTACACACATATTATCTCATTTAACTAAAAAAAATACATTTCCTTTAAGATGTATCCATTTTAGTTACATTTAGTAGACATTTCTAGAGAAAACCATCCTCTTGCTGGCTCTTAGAACAGTTCCTCTTCTTTTTAATCTAAATAATTTTAATTGCATGTTTGCTTCGTAAAAACATGGTCTTTTATGTGGTCTTTTCTCAAAGAAAGTTTGTGATAATACAATTATAGAGGTTTTGAATCTCAAATTTTTGGAGAAATAAGAATGACTTGTACATTTCAAAATAAAATAATGTTTCTTTCCATCATTATTTTATCTTGAAAATTTAAAAGTTATACTTACCGATTGATTTTGCGTGTTGGGGCACAGACATTTTAGGGTGCATGTATGGAGGTCAGTAAACAACTTGTAGGAGTCAGTTCTCTTCATCATGTGAGACGGGGATGGGGATCAAACTCAGATTGTTAAACTTGGTGGCAAGTCTCTCTAACCACTGGGCCACCTTGCCAGCCCTCATTGTTTTTGTTTTGAAGAGTCCAATCAGCAAATACACAGAGACAGTCTGCTTTTAGAGTCTTCTGCTCTGCATTTGATAGAAGTGACTCAAGAATAAAACTCCACTATCATGGGATATCTACCTAGGGACCTATCTTCTAGAGCTGAGTTTTCCTGGCTAGGGAGATGGTTGGTAACTGACAAACATCGGTGTTTGCTTTTAGATCCTGAGGACTGTCAGGCGCATGTGCAGCTCAGTTGCTGGCAGGAACCACTGAACGTTGCACAGGCAGTGGGTGGTGAAGCACTGTGTGGCTGACCTGCTGTTCAGCTTGGAGCTAACAATGGCTTCAATTATGACTTCAACAGGCAGCTTTGAGGGATGCTCTATTCATTACTGTGCTCTGCTCTATAATTAGTAATAAAGGAACATAGACACTTACAAATATAAAGGGCTAAATAATAATCAAGCAGTAAAGGCAAGACATTGGACTCTTCCTGCTCTTTGTCTCTGTCACATCAACAAACATTCTACAAACTTTTCCCCTCTTTTTTTGAGCAATTGGGTTTCACTCTTCCCCTGGATGAGCTTTGTCTAACTTCCTTATGCCCCAGTCTCCTTATTTGCAAAAATAGAGTCAACCATAGTTTCCGGTGGCATGGAGGTAGAAGAGAATTAAATCCACACAGAACACTCTGTAAAGAGCTTTGCATATAGAAAAGCTTCCTCAGGAAATGCCAAATCTCATTATTATCTTCATTTTAATTTTAAATGGAATCCACACAAGGCATTGACATAGATGGCTTCATGTCTTTTTATCTTTTGCATTTTGAAGGCATGTAGCCCAGGCTGGCCTTGAACTCCTGATCTTCTGCCTCCATCTTCCAAGTGCTGGGATGAGAGGTGAGTGCCACTAGGAGCCTGACTCAATGGCTGTCTTAAACCTTCCACAGCAACCCTCTTCACACCAAGTGTACCCCTACCACCGTTGACAATTATCGGTAGTTTTATCAGTCTTGTTCCATATAGTTCCATGGAATTTTTTGAACACATTAAAGCAAATCCCAGGCATGTGCCATTTCGTCTACAATGTGTATGCTCCCTCATCCCCTTTTGTTCTGCAGTGCAGGGGGAATCAAATCCAGACAGAGCAAGCGCCCCAGCACTGTACCATGTCCATCCTACTTGTGTATCTTTTTGATACTACCATCTTACTAAGCAGTTTTGAACCATCTTTACCTCAAGCCCCAGCTCCTAAAGGAATTCCTGGGCTCTGGTAAAATCTCTACAACTGTTTGCTTAGTTAGTGGAGGAACCACCCACATTTAGCTCTCCTCACTTTTTAGTAAATACTCCATAGCTGTTTGTTGAAGGGGGTAAGAGGGGCCAGGAACTTTGCACACTAGCAGATGCATATGGAGTCATAAATATTTTTACAAAGTCAACAAATGTTTTTAGTTGTTGGGCAAGATTTTGCAATACCCCAAATCCCACAGGCTCAGCATCCCCAGAAGCACTGACAATGCCCGAATAATTAGCTCTTGAAAGGAGGTTTAATTCTGGTACTGAAATTATTTGTGAATGTCTGACTTCAGGCAACTCCATGAAAAGCAATTAGCAGATTCTTCAAATACATGACAAATCCTTTATTACTGTGCTTATAAGTGACAGAGCTTACAGAGAACCAAATGTAATTAAATAACAGTAACTTGAAATCTACCACAGACTCAAGATCTACAAGTTGTTAGACTTGGCAAGGCAAAAACTTTTCAAACATTAGGTTGTTTCTGGTGAAAGATAAAATCCCATTAAGCAATTCCAACATGTTTTGTTTTTTGTCTTACAGACAATTCCTTTGGCAGTAACTTCCACTTAGCTTTTAATATATAAAAATATAACAAAATTTCAGTATATACAAACATTACATTACACAATGTACAGGTTAAAAACACTAAGAAAATTGCAAGCCACAAATGAAATTAAAGCCAATAGCATGATAAGAAAAATTAAATACTGCACACATTTCATAAAAATTACATTAACTACATTTTATTTGTTTGCAAATACCAAACAGTACCAATGTGATTGGAAATAGCTTCCAACAACTTCATTTTAAGGCACATCTTGCATATTGATATATACAACACTGAAACCAGTCAATAACTTAGGGACATCTTAGGGTGACCTGTATATGTGTGTGAAGACATGCAGGATAAGATTACACATTTTCATTGGTTCCCTTCTTCGGGGACACATATCTGCCACCAGGAGGGGACTCATAGAGGGGTACTCCAATCTCCTGCAGATCTGGGAGCCTTCCTGGACGGGGAGGGGAGAGTAAAGTGACTGTCCTGTCATAGTCTCTATGTAGTACTTTCTCATAGACGCTCTGCAGCCCCACTGTCTTGGGGAGCTGGGCCTGGTAGAAATTGTCCCTGCGCAGAGGGTCTCGAGGCAGGGACGTGCTCTTACAGAAGGTTGACATCTGGGCTGGTGGGTGAGGAGGGGGGTGTACGTTGGGTCCGGCACAGGATGGGCTCCAGCAGCGATCAGAATGGCCTAGGATCTTGCACTCAGCAGTGCATGCCCACAGTCCTAGAAAAAAAAGAGAAAGAAATTCCTGAGGTTAGTAGGCCTCCGTCTGCACAATGTCGAGTCAGGGCAGCTGGAGAGGAAGGCACATGCTTTCGATAAAGATAACTTGATATAATGCAAAGCATAGCTCCTTTGCTGAGAAAACAACAACAATAACACAAAACGATAAATAGAATACCCTCCTTCCACGGCCAGCATCGTACTTAAGGGAAATGGGGTCCAGCTGGGACTGGAATAATGAAGAGAGGGATGAGGGAGCTGGGAACAGAGGTTTTGAGCCGGCAAGAAGTTGACAAGGGAAGGTGGACCACTGGACGGGGCTGGGGAGAAGCATCCTTACCACTCTGCATGTGGTTGATGAGGTCTTTTTTCAAAGCGTCCCCGCTGATATCCGAGTCACTGTCATTGAAATCACTGTCTCCTTTCCCGCTGTCTTTCCCACTGAACTTCTCAGCTTCTCGGCCTGAGATGGTGTTGAATGAATGGCCCTTCCAGACTGCAACAGGGGGCGCAGGCTCCTTCCCGAAGCCTGGAGAGGCACCGTAGGGCTGCAGCAGGGAATGGGGGGAAAGGTGTGAGGGTTGGACAGGACACACACACACACACACAAAACCAAGTGCGACAGGTTAAGCATCTCCCTGCGAGAGCCCACCCTTACCCCTCCGGTCTCCCTTCTCCCAGCCTGTCCGCAGAGCACGGAGGGGGGCGCCCAGCCGAAGGAAGGCCTCACCTCGGCGTGCGCGCCTCGGAGCCGCTGCTGCCCCTCGAAGTGACAGGCGCTTTCCCCAGTGGCGCTGCCGCCCTCCGAGCCCGGCACTTCGGCCGCGGCGACCGCGGGCGGGGGCGCGTCGGCCGCGGGGCTGCCAAAGGGCGCTTTGCCGCTGCCAGGGAAGGTGAGCACGTCGAACATGTTGGGCCTGGGCCCAGTTCCCCTGGCGGTCTCATCCGGGGAGCCAGGGGCCGAGGCTCCGCCGCCCGCCGCCCCGGGCCGCTCTTCCCGGAGGGCCCCCCCTTTGCGCACCTCCTTCTTGCGGCGGTTGCAGGTGGTGGCGATGGCGATGATGGCTGCAAGCAGCAGCGTGCAGCTCCCGGCTAACACGATGATGACGATCAGCGGCGTGTCCCACTGCAGCGAAGGCCCCGATGGCGCGAGGCGAGAGCCAGGTGGCCGGGAGTGCTCTGGGCTCCCAGCGCTGGCAGGTACAGCTGACCCGCCACCCGCTGTTACCACAAAACTGACGGTTGCCGTGGTGGTGAGAGGGGGGCGGCCGCCGTCGGATATGACCAGCAGGGCCTTGAACACGCGGCCAGGAGGCTCCTGCGAGAGGTCTCCGGTGAGCACGATCTCCCCCGTGTGGCGGCCTATGGAGAAGGCCTCGCGTGGCTCCTGCTGCAGCAGATCGAAGGCCAGTTCCCCGTTGGCTCCTTCGTCAGGATCTCGGGCCTGGATGCGCGCCACAGCTGTGTCCTTGGCGGAACGTCCAGGAACTGCTACTTCTAGGGAGCCATTGGCCGGCGCCGGATGCACGAGGACCGGAGAGTGGTCGTTCTGGTCCAGCACCCGCACTTGCACCAGAGCATTGCTGGAAAGCTGAGGGGAACCGCCGTCGCTGGCCTGGACACGCACGTCAAGCTGACGCAGAGTCTCATAGTCAAAGCTACGCAGCGCGTAGATGGCCCCGGTAGCCGGGTCTACTGAGACGTAAGTGGACACGGCTTCACCGGAGCGGCCCACTTCGGCCTCTACCAATCGGTAGGTGACCTGACCGTTGCGGCCCAGGTCAGGGTCGCGGGCTGCCACTGTGGCTAGGTAGGCGCCTGGAGGGTTGTTTTCACGGACTGACACCTCGTAGACTGGCTTGGTGAAGATCGGTGCGTTGTCATTCTCGTCACCCACGCGCACGGTGTAGGGCCTGACCGTGCGCAGAGGGGGCGCGCCACGGTCTTCGGCCACCAGCGTCAGGTTGTACTCCGCGATGCGCTCCCGGTCTAGAGATGCGGCTGTCACCACCAGGTAGCTGCCGGCATAGGCCGGCTGCAGCCGAAAGTGCTCGTGCCCGTAGAGGGCGCAGCGCACCTGCCCGTTGGCGCCCGAGTCCCTGTCCGAGGTGCTGACCAGCGCCACTAGGCTCTCGCGCGCCGCCCCCTCTGGCACCAGCGAGGTGACACCGGCTTCCTGTGTCCCAGACCCAGCCGACGAGGCCGCGTCCGCTCCTCCGAGTGCGGCTGCAGCGGCGGCGGCAGCAAAGGGCGAGGTGGCTGGAGCCCCCGGGGCGGCCAGAGGGGTGATAGAAATATCAGGAGCGTTGTCATTGACGTCTCGGATGCGCACGATGACCTTGCAGGTGGCTGTCCGGGGCCCTGGGCCTCGGTCTTGAGCCCGCACGTCCAGCTCGTAGGTGTCCTGGCGCTCGTAGTCCACCTGCCCGGCCAAGGTGAGGCGGCCAGAGCGCGGGTCGAGCCGGAAGAGGTGGCGGGCTTCGGGAGGGGTGCGGGCGCCGAAGGTGAACACAACGTCGCCGTTGGGACCTTCGTCGGGATCGGCAGCGTCCAGGTCGAGCAGCAGCGATCCCACAGGTGCGTCCTCGGCCAATTCCACCTCGGCCACGGCACCCTGCGGGAAGGCCGGGCTGTGGTCATTGGCATCTAGCACACGCACGCTGAGGGCTGCTGTGGCGGAACGCGGCGGTCGCCCGCCGTCCTGAGCCACCAGTTCCAGGCTGTAGGAGGCCTGGCTCTCGCGGTCCAGCTCCTGGAGCAGCACCAGGTCGGCACACTGGGCACCGTCCGCGCGCGTCTGCAGCTCCACGCGGAAGGGGCTGTGAGGCTCGGCCAGGCGTACACTCTGCAGCCCGTTGGCACCCACGTCCTCGTCCACCGGCACCTCCAGGGGGATGCGCGTGCCTACCGGAGCACTCTCTGAGACCTCCACCGGGATCTGGGCTCGGGGAAAGCGGGGCGCGTGGTCGTTTACATCCCTCACCTCCACCTCCACGTGCACCAGCCGGAACTGTTCCTGCGAGAAGCTGACGACATCGAAGGCCAGCACGCACTGTGGGGACTGGCCACACAGACGCTCACGGTCCAGGCCCGCATCCCCGACGGTCAGCTGCCCGTCGCCCTCGCGTACCCGGAGCAGAGAGCTGTTGAATTGCTTCATCAGGCGGAAGCTTGTGTCTCCAGACACTTTCATGTGCAGGTCTTCTGCAAGGGTCCCGATGACTGTGCCAGGCGCATCCTCTTCGAAGGTGCTGTATCGGACTGTCTTGCTCTGGGCCACTGAGAGCACCCAGCAGAGACTAAACAGCTGCAAGGGGAAAAGGCAAGGGCTGCCCCAGCGCTTCGCAGGACTCATACCGCCAAGCCCCAACTGCTATTCCGAAAGGCTAACCTAAAGAGTCTTCCCCCGTGTGCAGATCGGAGCGTGAGTCTCAGGCTTTGCGAGCCCTGTGCGGGGGAAAGTCTCCTAGCTGCAGCTCCGGCTCTGGCTGGCTCGGAGGGCGCGCAGACCCACCCTCGCTAGCTCGGCGGACGCCTCCGCCTCCTTTCTCTGGGCTGGAGCTGCGCTGCCGAGCGCCGCCTCCGTCTTTATAGCCGCCGATATGCAAATCACTGGAAGGGGCCAGCCAATGGCCGCTTAGCCATAGCGCCGCTCCTCCGCCAACCACTGACAATCCCTTTAATGTGGAAAGGCTTAGAGGAGAAAACAAGAAAGGGAAATGAGGGAATCTTTCCTTTGTTTTAAAAACTCCTGCTCCCATTTTCTGTTAGCACCTTCCTTGTAATGAGTTAGCACTGGGCTCTGAAGTAAATAAAGCGGATGGTTTTGGAAATTGGGCGCCCGGTACCCCATCTCCTCCGCCCGCCGCCGGTACTAAGCGCGAACAAGCTGGGTTTCTCTTCAGAAGCTCCGGAACTCGCATCTTACCCCCTCCGCCCCTTTTATTTTGCATTTTGAAGGCTTCCGTACTTGCTCTGGGGGAGCGAGGTTCTGTTCACCATCTCCCCCAGCTTCCCACGGTGCCGGGAATAACTTGTAGATGAAGAGTGAAGGATAAAGCAAAATTGGTTTTGTTCAAATCTATGTACGCAATTGTGTTTTGCTCGTGTGAACACCGGTGCCACTTGCCTTTCAGAAAAGAGCCCTACGATACACGTTAGTATGCATGTCACTGTTTCAAATGGCTTTCTTAAGCCCTAGGTGCTAGCAGGCAAGGAAAAAAAAAGTTCCAAATAGGATTTAGCATAAGCTTGAGGAGATTTGGAAAGGTTTCAAAGATCAGACTGTATCAAAGGCTTATGAAGCCCTCGTTAGTAGTGGAAATAGAACGGCGTGGCAGGCGATCCCATTGGAGGCCCCGATGTCTGTATTATTTCACGATGACAAGCTAGGGGGGAGAGAAAGTTGAACAGTTTCCACAGTGGAATTGGGCTAACTTGAATATAATGAGCAAACGCCACATGTATCCATTATGCTCCTCTATTCATCCTCAATCACTGCCGTAACTCTCAGGCTAAACGGTGATGGGCGCTGAATTCCACACAATACCCGGTTCGTATTAAAGTGCATTTAGAGACCTTTTCCTCCTGATGCCTTGTTCCGCCTATTTAGAGGATTTGCTTTCTGTTCTAATAGGGCCTCTCTGGAAGCAACACTCGCCCTGTTCCAGAAGAACAAAATCACAGCGTGACGTTGAAACCTGGCAGGAACCTGGGGTAACTTAGCCATCTGCCTATGAAACTGTGGAACTTCGTTACCACGTCCCCTGGGTGAGGTCCTCGAGATGCCTCCACAGGCACCTCCGCTCCCGGAGTTGAAGGACAGGGAGCAGGGAGGGGGTTGTGCCAACCTCGAACAAGACTGACTCTTATCGATTCTTACTGAAGGACTCTATTGAACAGGCGATGTAAATACACAGGAAGAAGGAAGAGTTACAAACAGAAGTCACACACCTGAAGAAATAAAGAAGACAATGAGTTTGCTAAGCAGGTTACATTATGCCTACATTCTTCGGAATCTGGACCACGATCGTTCTGTAAGGTCCTTTTGCAGGTCTCTTCCCTTCAGACTCATTTGGGATGCTTTCAGAAGAGTAGCAGGGGTTTCCCCAGAGTAGGGAGAGCACCTGAGAGAGCTGGGTCAGGGTGGACAGTGGGTTGGCAGAGATAGAAGGGTGTTTGGAACTGCTTGGGAGCAGATAATGCAATCTGAGTCTTTATGAAGTTGCCGGGGGCAGTGGGTAGTTTGGGACCTCCTTCATCTCCTCCACCTACCAGTCCTGGTACTTGTAGCCAAGCAGTAAGGCCAGATGTCTGCAGCCACTGAGAAACGTGAGAAAGGCAACATTCCTAGCCTAATTTCTCTCTCTCTCTCTCTCTCTCTCTCTCTCTCTCTCTCTCTCTCTCTCTCTCTCTCTCCTTCCCAAGTGCCATTTTAGGTTTTGGCTCTCACTGTGCTCTTGTTCAAGAAATACTCACTTGGATGTCGAGACATATATTCAAGATAATGCTCAGTCTTCTTTCGAACCCAAGACCACTCTGACCTGGACATATACACTTGACCATAGGTTCTTCCAGGCTCTCTCCCTCTTCCATTATCGCCTCTCTCAGTCCCACACCCGAACAGGTTCAGAACCCTACTGATGGACAGCAGCCAACCTGGCAGTATCAGGCGGTGCGCTACCCAGCAGAGAATGCGGTGGCCTGGACCTGGTGGGAGCATGAGATGGTGGTGGTGGTGGATTGACCACGATTCTATAATAGACACTCTGTCACAGCTCAGACGCGAGTGTCTGGGAGCTGGACTCCAACCTGAGATTCCAGGTTCGACTGTGGGAGCTCAGCAGGATGCTAAGTGTGTATTTCCTGTCATCTTCTTCTCACCCGCCCCTCCCCAACCCCCCCCCACCCCAAGGCTGAAATGAAGTGTTTGGAAAAAGCCAAAAGGCAGGAGAGGGCAAGCAAGAAACCCAGCCGCGGCAAGAACGGTTGGCGAGGTTAGCCTCAGGTTCGAAGACTATTGTCCACTGCCGGAGCCTTGGCAACTCGGAGGTGGCAGCACAGAGGATGGGGGGAGCCGGAGGGTGGATCGTCGGGCTGGGGAGGGACTGCTGTGAGCTCTGTGCAGCGAGTGCTGGCAGGCCTGGTGGGGCTGGGGGTCCAGGTGTGAAGGCACGCGAGCCGGGAGCTCCCGCTGGCCGCACGCATTCACCAGATAAAGGCAGGACGATTTAAAGCAGCGCCTCAGCGCTCACTGCAACTCCCAGCGGAAAAGAAATGTCTAGGAGGGCGAGGTCTGGAAGAAAGTCGGGGAGGGCAAACCGCTAAGGGAGGGTGGGGAGGGGGCAAGTCTCCCCCCGCCCCCAGCGCGGATCCACCCACAAAAGCTGCCCTGATCGCCTGGTTACCATGCCAAAAGGTCTCAAAGGAGCCCCTTTCTCTCGGTTTTAGCAACTTCGCCCGCAACTGTCTCACAATCCTGAGAACAAACACAGCTCCACAATGGCCGCGTTTTCTCGAGATGCAAATGTCGCCGGCTCGGCGGAGCTGGGTTTCTGTCACCGCGCCTAATGCTGGCATTGTGAAGCTCGCGTGCAGACCTCCGGATTGACACAGGCATCACGTGATGGATTAGGGCTCTAGGAAAGTTTTCAAAGCGGCGACAATAGGGGGGCTCAGCCTGATCCGCTATCTCCCACAGTTTAGCGGGAAAAAAAAATCAGGATATATTCTCATATGTAATAGGATTATCTTTCCCATTTCAAGTTCTGTACGGCATGTAATTTATTTTTAATTAGGATTATATCTGCCAGGAAAGGGAACTAGACTTCGCTGGAAAGTGTAATTCTAAAGATGGATGGAGAGGGGCTATTTTCTAACATTTTATCTTTAACAACAACAAAACCCAGGGCCCATGATTTTTCTCCCTACAAGCTCACTCCGTTGAACAAATCTCCCATGGAATCCTGTAACTGGTGCTCTGCCATCCAAAAACAGACGAAACCGCCTTTTGCAAAAATCTCTTAGAATTCTTGAATCTTTGAGTTTTACTTGGATTGACATGTAGAAATGAATGCAACAGAGCTCTTTTGTACACTCCAAATGCTTACTCTAATTTTTCTCGTTGTCAATCCTGCCAGAATGAGTTTTAAACAGTATACTAAACCAAAGAACAGCATAATGTAATTATCTCTCAGCAGACAAACAATGGAACAATTTGGGGTGAACATAACTGCTGCTTAAACGATGTTTTTGGATTTATCCTAATGCCAGATGGCCCCAAACTCTGGGCCACTTCAGGTCTTGGCTACCAAGCCTTCTGCATGCTTTGTGTGGTAGGGAAACGCTGGGGGACCCACTTTACCTGGCAGGACGTAGCACATGGTCTTTGTCATAGGCTACTATTATGCTTGGGTTCCAATCTCATCATTGAGAAACCATTGACATGTGTCATTACCTGATCTGAGCACATTGCCCGATCGCTGTGTGTCTTAATCACTTCATCTATGAAAAAGGGCAGGATAATGGAACCTGTTAAGACTGTCTTGAGGACTGTGTAAGAGGATATACTATCAGCTGGCTAGGAACACAGGTTACTTCCCTTCAAGTCACTGGGAAAAAAAATCAGAGACTGTGCAATAGTCATTCTTATAGGCGAGGAATTTGTTTAGGAAGGAAAATGAGAAAGGAGAAAGAGGGATGGGAAAAAGATAGATCTATTTCTGGTCTGCTTCTTTGCTATCAGTTCTCTGAAAGTAATAATTATAGTGGTATGTACTCTACAGTCTCTAAGATGACCCACGTGAAAATTTGTAATGCTTGTGTAAATGTAGCTTTTATTTACTCAGATGAAGTGATAAGGTGAGAACTGTGTGAATATGTGGCTGAATTGAACTCAGTTTCCTTCTATGTTCTAATTATCCTCAGGCTTAGGCCTGAAAGCTTCTAGCCTCCATACAAGCTAATCTTCCAAGCTGACTGATTCCGTCTGGCTTCTCTTAGCTTCTGACTGAATTGCTCTGCCTGCCCTCATACTAACTTGGGCAATATGTTCTAGTCTTCTGGATCATTCTCATTTTCTGGCTTGCTCTGTCTTCAGCTGTGTCTAGTTTGTTCTCTCTGTAACCTATCCCTGTAAAAATTTCCTGGTAAAACTGTCATATACACATGTCACCCCCTCCCCTTCACTGCTCTTAAGTAGTTTCTCTTTCTCTGCTGTTCTCCTGTGAGTCAGGCATATCTTATCTCTGACTCTGTCAAATCTTTCTCTGATTTGTCACTCTGTCTGCCCTTAGTTAGATGTCTCTTTCAAACATGGCTCCTTCCTTCTACAAAGTAACCTTACCTTCATTATTAGGGATGAAAGGTATGTACTAAGGGTGGATCTGTATTCCAACCAGATCATACTGTAATTCAGGGTCTGTCTGCATTTCAGCCCCATCATATCTTTGGATGTAATTTCTTGCCAAAGCAGCCATATTGCTGGTTTAAAATTCCTCTATAAATTTGAGTAACTTTCATGCCCTCTTGTCATTTGAAGGTCTTCTATAGTTGAAATTAGACCATAACTAAAAGTATAAGTCAACCTTTCCCCTAGTTAGCTCCACAGAGGTCATCTGTCATCATTGAAAGCACCTACACGTAGTCATGTGATAAGCAGCAACCCCTGATAAATAAGACACTTTCCTTTCTAGGATGCTACAGAACAGCAGGGACTATACAGAACCAACCTGTGAAAAATGCTTGGCCATGTGTTTCTTCTTGGCCTTTACCTGCTGGAGTTGCCAAAATAAAACACTGCCCACCAAGTGACTAAAACAACAGAAAATGTACTTTCTCACGCTTTTGGAGGCAACAAATCCATGATCAAGTTCAAGGTATATCTATCTAAGGTCTCCCTCCTTGCCTTGCAGATGGCGGCCTTTTCACATGACTTCATGTTGTCTTCTCTACATACCTGAGCAGTCCCTGATAACCCCTTCGGAGTTTACTCTTCTCTTTAGAGGTCCTGTCTGTAAACACAGTCACATTTTGTGGTACTTCAGTGTTGACCCCTCAGATTGTGAATTTTCAGGTGACAAAGGTAATTAGATCCTCATCCTCTATTAAGTTTCAGATTTTGTGACGGGCTATGAGAATAGAAATTAAAAAAAAACTTGTTGCAATATAAATAAATGGTTTCAAGCAGAGAGTAGAGAAATTTCCTATCTACGATTTCAAACAGGTAATCAAGACCAACATACCGGCTAGTTTTTATGCCAACTTGACACAGGCTAGAGTCATCTAATAGGAGGAAACTTCTTAAGAAAATGTCTCCTTAAGATCAGGCTGTGGGCAAGCCTGTAGATCATTTTCTTAATTAGTGATTGGAACTGGAGGCACCAGCTCATTGTGGACAGTGCCAACCTCTAGGATGATGGCCTTAGATTCTAAAGAAAAGCAGGCTAAAGAAGCCATAAGGAGCAAGCCAGTAAACGGAAGTCCTCCATAGTCTCTGCATTCCTGCTCTGACTTTCTTTGATAGTGAACAGACATGAAAGTATAAGCAAAACAAACGACTTTCTCCTTAAACTGCTTTTGCTCATGTTTCATTACAGCAATAGAAACCCCAACGAAGACAGTCAACGTCAAAAGTCATGTCGATGGTATACACCTTAGAGATGATGTGATGAAAATGGTCCTTTATGTCTATGGTCTTCCTTAGCACCATATAAATCTAGTCTAATCATGAGAAACATACCTCACGAACCTCAATGGGAGGATATTCTACAAAACTGATTAACATTCCTCAAAACTATCAAGGTCATCAAAGAGAAGGAGAATGTGAGAAGCCTTAATAGCCAAAAGGAGCCTAAGGAGACACAGTCAACTGCAATGTAGCATCCTGGAAAGAACATCTGTGGGAGCTGGGGAGATGGCTTAGCTGTTAAAATGCTTGACATGCAAAAGATGAGGCTCTGCATTCTGATCCTCAGCCTTGGAGTAAAAGCTGGTATGGCTTCATAATTCCAGGGTTGAGAGGAAGAAATAAGAGTATCTCTGAGACTTTCAGGACAGACATTCTAGCCAAAACAGTGAATTCTAGATTCAGAGAGAAATCTTGTCTCAAAAAATGAGGTGGGGAGTAGTGGAGGAAGAAACTTGGCATCAACTTCTGTCCCCAACATCCATGTTTACGCACATGCATGTGTACTTGCACACATACATAAAAGCACACATAGTTTTAGAAAGGGGGGAACGTTTAGGGAAAGCCAAGGAAATCTGGCTGAAGTATGCACTTTGAATAAAAACAGTATACCCATATCAGTCATTAGCCGTAATGCTTGAGACATTCTGTGATGAAGGTTCACCATGCTGATGGTCGCACGTGACTTCTTACAGAAAGGTAGAACACCAGGAGACATATCCCAGGCTCCAAGAACAGTACTGCAGGAATGTTGCTGAAGCTCAGAGGGAGTGAACAATTGTTTGGGGTTAAGAGGGTCCTCAGGGTAACCTTCCAGGGAGAGGTGGCATTTGGAAGATGAATGGAAATAAGGTAGGGGTGAAGGAGAGGGAAAGAGGGGGCGGTGAGAAGGGTGTTCCATGCAGAGGCCTGAGGCTTGAGTGTGAGACCCATGAGGGGAACTGGCAGGTATAAGAGAAACCAGCTAGGCGCTTTATGTGCCATTCCAGAATTTGGGTTTTGCCCCATAAAGAGCCGTTTCAAGGGTGTTGCTCCTGAAATCAATAAATAGGCTCGTTGGGTTAAAGGGACCTGGAAGAGGAAGTTTAAACCATCACTTGGAAGAAAAGCATAATGTAACCGAAACAGTGGCTAGTTTTGTTAGAGGTAAGGCTGAATCCTAAGAGACTCTGAGGAAGGAAGGGTGCTTTGGAGTGACGCCTGCTTATCAATGAACTGAGGCAGAACATTGGGTTTCCTGGTATAAAATCTTCCTCTCCAACCAACACAAGCAGCGCAGAAGCAGCTGGCTGTGAACTCCGTTCATTACGCATCCTCTGGAGGATGCAGTTGTCTGGAAGCCTCACCTTGGATGTTTAGTTTCAGGGGGGACACACACTAGACGGGGCTTGCAGAGAAAGTTTTCATTTGCTCTTGAAGTTAATTCTTTTTATGTGGTCATCTGGGGTGAGATCTTCAATGACCTCAGTACACCTTGTGTTGGTTATCTATGAAGGACATAGAGAAGGAAGGGGTCAGGTGTACTGTAGCTGTTCGTGGTCTTGTGGTCTTAAAAGCCCATGGATCCAGTGTAAGGATGTGGGAAGGCATGGGGGAAATTAAGAATTTTTTTTTCTGGATCCTATTGGCTGGAGATGGCAGAGTCCTGGTTTATGGTTCCTGGCCATTTCAAGTTAGAATTAAGACACATTAGATAGCTTATGGGCAGAAATAAATGAGGCTGTAGGCAATCAAAGGAGCCCTCAGTGAGGAGGGCTCTGCTTAAACCATGAGCTAGAATTCTAGAGTTCAATAAATTGAATGGATTAAGTGCTTTCAGAGACTAAAACGTGTTGCTACAAATTTAGGGTTTCCTTACTAATAAATTTCACAAGATTTAAAAAAGACGTAAATCAGAAGGAGAGAACATTTTTAGGACAGAACTTTAATTACTGACTAATTACTTCCCCACCCCTCACATGCCACCCCACCCCCGCATCTCACCCCCATCCCCCAGAGTCTTTGTTCTGCCTAAGTGCAGGAGACTTCTGACTGAGACCCTGCTTGCCTCTGTGGTTTGAACTCTTGTGTTCTAAGTGGATCATAATCCACTTTTGAAATGGAAATGAAGTTCACAAGGCAGTCTCAGCATTAAACCAGAATCAGGTCCAGTCAGGGTTTGGGGTAGCCTGGTGTTATAAATTTCATCGTTGATCTGAGAACAGTTTTAGGCCATTGATCTCATGTCACCTAGGATCAAGATGGAGTGATGGCTGATAAACTGCACAGTGACAGGCGGTAGCCTTGGCAAAAAAAAAAAAAAAAAGGTCCAAATCAGGGTAAAAAAAGAGTTGATGGATTAGTTATCTGCCTCTGAGTTCCCCTCACTCCGGATCCCTTCTGGCCACTTTAGAAGCATTTATTTCCAGGTTATTTTACAGTTGTCTCTTTGTCCTTCAGAGGTGCTTCGGTCTATGAAACCTCCCAGGGAATTTCTAGATGAAATCATTCTTACATGCATTGCTTCACAGCCCCCAGAAGTTCCATAACCCTGCAGCGAGCCCCAGCCCTGAAGAGGCTCTTACCTGCTTAGACAGAAATGGTGTCTATAAACAACCATAAGTGTTAATATTAATTGATGGATTTATGATTTCTTACCAGAATGACCCAGCCTCCAGACCTCAGTCATTGCTTGTGTGAATAGACGCCAATGTGGAGAAATGCACAGGGCCAGGAAGCTAGATAGAGGAGGAGATGGGATCCTTCCTGGATGATATTTAAATGAATGCCCCACCCCAACCTGACCCTCACCACATTTTGGGTCCTTGTTTGAGTCTCATTCCTCTTTGACAAATTATGTGTTGGTCTAAGAAAGGCTGGGGCAATTTCATAAAAATTTTGAGCAGGCGAGGAGAGAAGGCTGGCCTCAGGGGATTAGGGGATGCGGCAGATCATTTATGCTAGGGGGTGGACAAAGGCTAAATTCTTCTTGCTCTGGCCCTGGCTCCCATTTGGTGTCCAGTGTGGGAACCAGAGGTAGGGAAGAATGACCTGCTCCCATCACTGACCCTCCAGCCCTCCCGGACACAGTTGTCCACAGGGTATCAATCTTGCTTTGCTTTAGGATCTTTGAATAGTAGCCTCTGGTCTCAGGGGGCTGAGAAGAGGGTTAGATGGGGGGATCAGTGCCCCCACAGGGAAGAATAATATGACAAACTGTCAGAACATGGCGACTGGGTGACTTCTGTTCCCTCAGTGGTCAGGGGGCCCCGCGGAGCCCTGAATCCTTAATGGCTGGGAGCTGGAAGGAGGGAACAATATCGAATGTGTGACAGATTACACACCTTTCCATCAAACCTCATGGAGGATTTTGGAATTTTGTAAAAAGAGGGGTGGAGTGGCTTTGCCCAGGAGTGGAATGATGTGAATAGGAGATTCTGGAAGGAGAACTGTACGGGTAAGAAGTTATGGAGTCTACAGGGATCGAGCGAGAAAGGCTGTTTGTGGAGGCTCAGGGCTGCCTGGGGACAGAGCTGTGCTCTCTCTGATGGAAATATCTCCCTTACAGCAGGCAGACTGGAGTGGAAGGGTGGACAGGTGGCTGGGTGCTCTACCTGACCCCATGAGCATTTGTGTCTAGGTTCTCAGCTGGGATTCTGAGGTATTTGGGGATGGAAGACAATGACAGTAGCATGGTGAGGCTCCAGAAGACAGACCTGCAGGAGGAAACTGCGGAAGCCATAGCAAAATAGAATTTACCTTTAAAAAAATAAAAAAGATTAGGCACATCTTCTTCTACTGAGGCTAGACAAGGCAGCCCAGATAGGGGGAAGCAGTCCAAAGGCAGGCAATGTAGTCAGAGACAAGCCCTGCTCTGGCTTTAGGAGTCCCACAAATGTTACATATGTGCAGAGGGCCTAGGTCAGTCCCATGCATGCTCCCTGATTGGCAGTTCAGTCTCTGTGAGGCCCTGTGGACTCAGTTACTTGATTCTGTAGGTTTTCTTGTGCTGTCCTTGACCCTAGCTTCTTCAATTCTCCCCTACCCCTTCCACAGGATTCCCCAAGCGTCACTTAATGTCTGACTGTGAATCTCTGCATCAGTTTCCATCAGTTGTCGGATGAAGGCTTTCTTATGATAATTATGCTAGGCTCCTGTCTGCAAGTACAGCGTATAGCAGAATGTCATTAATAATGTCATGGCTCCCACTCATGACATGTGTCTCAGGCTAGGCCAGTCATTGGTTGGCTCCATCCTTCAAATTTGCTCCACCTTTTACCCCTGCACATCTTGTATGAGGAACGAATTGTGGGTCTAATGTTTTGTGGCTGGGTTGATGTCCCGATTGCTCCATTAGAAGTCTTGCCTGGTTACAAGAGATGGCCAGGTCAAGCTTTGTATCCTCTGCTGTTACAAGTCTTATCTAAGGCTACCCTCAAAGATTCCTTGGAGTTTCCATTGTCCTAGGTTTTTAGCTCATCCCAGAGATGCTCCTCCTCCAGTCCAGTTGACTCTCTCAGTATTCTATCCCTCCATCCTCCCCTCACTTCATCTCTCTTGTTCCCATCTCCACCCCGGCCACCCAGTCCCCTCATTCCAGTGTTCATCTTGGGCCCTCTCTGTTACTTAGCTTCTTTGGGTCTGTGGTTTGTAGCATGGCTAGCCTGTACTTTATGACTACTATCTACTTATCAGTGAGTACATACCATGTTTGTCTTTCTGGGTCTGTGTTATCTCACTCAGGAAGATCTTTTCTAGTTCCATCCATTTGTCTGCAAATTTCATGATGTCAGTGGCTGAGTAATACTCCATTGTGTCAATGTACCACATTTTCTTAATCCATTCTTTGGTTGAGAGACATCTAGGTCGTTTCCAGTTTCTGGTTATTATGAGTAAATCTGCTTTGAACATAGTGAGCAAATTCCTTGTACCTAATCCTACTGCAACTTGGTATTCCAAGGTTGGTTGATATCCATGGGAGGCCTCCTCTTTTCTGAGGAGAGGGGGAGAGGAAGGATAGTTGGGGTGGAGAGAGGAGAGAGAGGGACTGGGAGGAGAGGAAGAACAGGAAGCTTTGATAGGTAAGTAAATAAATAATAAAAAAAATTAAAGAGTGCTTTGCCCAGGATAATTGCATAAGTCAGGATGGATCGAGTTATGCTTTAAGAACAACCAGTCCTCCCAAGCTTTAGTAACGTCAAACAATGGAATTTTCATTCTTACCCTGTTGCATCATGGGGGTGGGTGGGTGGGTGTGCTCTAGGCTGCCTTAGTTGGAAACCTGGGCTGATGAAAAGGCACCATTTAGAACTTGATCTTTGTTGGTGCAGTGTTTGAGGTCGAGATATGGCTAGTTGCACATTGGCTTTTACATTTCAGGCTCAACTACAACAGAGAAAGTCTGTTTCTATCCTTTGTCCATTTAAAAATCTTGGTCATGCAGTGCAAAGCTCATCGGCCTTTAAACAGATCTTGAGGAAACAGATCAGCACCGTCAGACAAAATCTCAATGAAGATGAGGTCTAGGACAAGTGCTCTGAGCTCGCCTCTCCTCCTTAGGTCTTAGATGAGTCTTTCATTTCCTTTTCTTTTCTTTCCTTTTTTTTTTTAAAGTGGCAGAAAAATGGCAGTTGTGAGAAATGCAACTCAAAGGCATATGTGCCTTGAAACTCAAGGAAGGTCAGACATAAATTAGAAGTGTCCTCATGTGACACATTCTTTAAAGTAGAGGCTAAATTACAGCTTCAGACTAATTAGTGTGAGGAAATCTCCGGAGAGTGAAAGATTGAGTATTGGTAATGGGATTACATGTCCTCTTGCTTGTGCTTGGGGAAAACTTGCATAAAGCATCTTCATTAATCACAGTCCTAATGGCTTTTACTTTTAGCACCATCAACCGACCACCAGGATCAAAAACATTTTACTAAGCAGCTTTCAAAGTGTTCAAGGAGGTGGTGCAGAGTGCTTTGTAGTTGGGTTAAACCATCTGCCTTTTAAGAGTCTAGAATCACATGGACAATTCAAGGTAGCTAAACAAATACCGAGAGGGTCATGGATATAGAGAATGATTAGTTGCAAAGGCTGAGGAATAAATGTAGGTTTTTTTTTTTTAACTTTGTTTTTGCAGGGTAATCAGTAGAGAAGAGACCATGAACCATACTTTGGAAAAATTGACCTTATTGATGATCACACGGGTAGGCTCTAAGGCATAGACACTTGCCTTATTTTTTGTATACTATGATGAGAGGAAAAGGCAGACACACTCTTTGAACAACTTCAGTGGAATATGTTGACTTATAGAACATTTGCTCTGTAGGCCTGACAACCTGGGTTTGGACATCCCAGAACCTGTATGTAAGCTAGTGACTGTAGTAGTTGTCTATAACCCCGTACTACTATGGTGAGATGGGAAGCAGAGACAGGAGAAACCCCCAGAAGCTTGAGAGCCAACTAGTCTTGAGAACAGCACAGTGGCAAACAACAAGAGAGAGCCTGCCTCAAGGGAAATGTGGAGGACTGACACCCGAGGTGGTCCTCTGACCTTCACATGAGTTCCATGGCATGCATAAGCCCTCATTCACAAACATGGACACACACATATCAACAAAGTATTAACAAAATAGAGGTTTGCCTAAGAAAGAGGATCAGATTTAGGGACTCATTTAAGAAGGGGTGAAAACATCTCCATGACTCCTTGAGTGAAGGAAAGGGCTGTGTTGGACTAAGCATTGGGTGTGGAAGTAAGGCTAGGACAGGAAAAATTGCCATTCTAGATACCCCAAGTTCTACTGTAGCTGCCATTTTCCAGAAGAGCTGGGCTTGGAAGACCTCTGGCCACAGGTAAGTATTATTTCACATCTTTTTTGGAAGCAGGAAAGGCACATGGGAAATATGAGACAGTACTTGATTATAGACTTTAGAGAGCTGAAGGAAGCATGGGGCGCCATGCAGGTGTCCTGGTCTAAACACATTATTCTGAGTTGGTTAAATGAGGTGGATAATTCTTACTTTAACTTGCTCAGAGTTGAAATGAGGGGCCCATGTCTTTTATGAATTATGAAGCATTGTAGGCATTAAGCTATGGTGCTAATGGAGATACTAAAAGTACAGAAACACTGAGCCAGGATTACAGGGGCAATGGTATGGGCAGGGAGTAGCGAGCTGAGGGAAGGGGAGCAGAAAGGCTGGATAGACACTAGGCCTGACATCCTTGGGAAAGTTTTTGAGGCCTTTGAACCATGATGTCGTGGGAGGTATTTTTGCTGCACTGCTTTGAGCTCCCAACAAGTTGAAGGTATGCACCCGCCCAGGAGCTATCTTGGATCCGAAATGGAAAACACACACACACACACACACACACACACACACACACACACACACACA
>NW_021620757.1:2098839-2121416 GCF_004785775.1 Grammomys surdaster
CACACACACACACACACACACACACACACACACACACACACACACACCAGTTAATCTTAAAATGCCTTGGCAAACTCAATGACTGGGCACTCCTAAACCTTTCCCTGCTACCTCAGGCCCAATGGGGAAGTGGCCACCACTTCCCAGAAAACTCACATGGCTGATTGGCTTTATCTCCTGCCAAAACCTCGTCCCCTTCTTCTTCTGGAGTCCTCCCGATTTTCTCTGCATTCTACCCATGAAACTCCCAGTGTTCTGCTCCATACTCGGCCATTGTCCACCGGCTTCTTTATTGATAGCTCAAAAACCAATTGGGGACAAGGACCTTCAGCATCTGGACATGCAGATTCAAAGCCTTAATACCCATCTCCAGCACCATGGAGTAGGAAGTAGTGATAGAAGGTAATGCTTAGTCTCCTGGGGATGTAAGAGGGTAGATATGGAGTATGTAGCAGATCTACTGGTTTATATCAACTTCCTGGCCTCAAGAAGCCAAAAATAAATAAATAAATAAACAATAGGTGTAATGAATGAATGGACAATTAGCAATAAGGCTCATGAAAAGTCAAGCATGGTGGTACACACCTGTAATCCCAACACTTGTGAGACTGAAAAGGCAGAGTTCAAGATGAGCCTAGGCTATCTAGTGCGTCCCAGGCCAGCTTGGGCTACACATCTTTACTGGTGAAACCACCACCACCACAACAAAAGGAACAAAACCCTAAAAAAACCCAAAGCACCTGAATATCATTCCCTCCATGAACAAAGAGGCTCTTTGTGTCAAGATTGGAGATTTTCTGAAGTAACAGCTCCCAGCGCCTTCACCTGCTTGTTTTAGGTGAAGAGGGGTCAGCCACATGTTCCTTTTTTAACATGTTTGAGACACCATTCAGTTAATTTTAATGAACACTGGTAAAAAACAATCAGCAGGGCAGATACAGTGTTGGAAATTGAACTCAACACTGGTGTCTCAAGGCTGGCCAGGCAAGAGGCTGGACCTTGGACGGTGTCATCACATCCACTGAAATAGAATGAAAACAATACAGGCTAGAAAGACATCTTATCCATTCTGCTGGCTCTGGAGTTTGTAAGTGGACCCATTTGATCCCTCTTTCATAAGAACCCTGGAGTGATTCCTGTTTCTTCCAGCAGGCATGGCGGCCCCTACAACTCTTTCTGTTCAATTTGAGCCTGGTCAGGTCATCTTCAGGTTCTGATCTTGGCAGAATCTACCCAGGGAAAGACAGAAAGGCTTTTAAGAGCATCATTTCTCTCAGACTTCAGCTCTCCTCCCTGCTCAACCCAGCTGGGAGGCGAGTCGAGTTCAATCACAGATAAGCTCATAATACATGTCATTTATCAAAATCACATTCACATATTAAATTCTGTCTCTTAGAGGAAAAGCTGTAGTCCGAGTACAGAACTTGGGAAATTTGTCACTTATCTTGTGTCCTTTTAATCTGCCCTGACTGTCTCTTCATGTCCTTCTGCCCTGCTCTGTAGGTGTTCTTCATGGCCTAGAATGCACCTCTCTGCTGATAATAGTAGCAATAATATTTCTAATAATGGCTATGAGGGTAAAGTGCTTGCTTCTTGTCATGCACCGAGCGACAAGTCCACTCATTTGTTTTAATTCTCACAGTAGCTCTGTAGTGTAGGTATTATTACAACAGTTTTCAGAGAAACCACAGTTCAGAGAAGTTAATGCCTTTAAGGGTGCCTAGCTGATGAGTGGCAAGGAAAGACTTCAATTCTCTTTGTTTTTGTAGGGGTCTCACTCTGTAGTCCAGGTCTAGAGCTCATTACTTATCCCTGGCTGGTTTTGAACTCCTGATCTTCTTCCCTGAGTGCTGAGATCACAGGAGTGTGTTGGCACGCCCAGCTTTAATCAGACTCCTGTGATGTGTGCGTCCTTTCCATTTTATGAAACCACACTGCATCACACCCCTTGTTCTCCAGGTTTATTTAGGTTTTTTGGTCTCCTCCCACAGATCACTAAGGGCTTACTTCTTCAGCTCCCACTTCTTCTGCTCACCCCCATGTTGGGGTTGGAGCTTTTATTTGGACACTAAGCTATAGTTCCCTAGGCATCAGGCAGTAAGCTTACCTCACTCCTCCATATTTTTTTAAAAAGTTCTTTTTTTTCCTTATGATATTGCTTTCTGACAGCACCAGTTGCTTAGTCCCTTAGCTGGAAGCCTCTTCACTTTTTTTTCTGAGCCCCTCTGTCTTATTCAGGGTTTCTATTCCTGCACAAACATCATGACCAAGAAGCAAGTTGGGGAGGAAAGGGTTTATTCAGCTTACACTTCCACATTGCTGTTCATCACCAAAGGAAGTCAGGACTGGAACTCAAGCAGGTCAGGAAGCAGGAGCTGATGCACAGGCCATGGAGGGATGTTACTTACTGGCTTGCTTCCCCTGGCTTTCTTATAGAAACCAAGGCCACCAGCTCAGGGATGGCACCACCCACAATGGGCCCTCTGCCCTTGATCACTAATTGAGAAAATGTCTTACAGCTGGATCTCATGGAGGCATTTCCTCAAGGGAGGATCCTTTGTCTGTGATAACTCCAGCTTGTGTCAGGTTGACACACAAAACCAACCAGTACACCTTGTAACCCATAATTCTTCAAACAGCTTGTAGCTTTCAGCTTCTGCTCCCATCCTAGTTCAGACCCTCTTCTGCTTGGCACTGGGTGACTGAGGTAACCTTGACATGGAGGCAGCAGTTGGAACTTTCATTCCTCACTTCTGGTGATGTCCTACACTGGGCATGGTCACAGCAAGGAGAGAAGAGGGCTGGAATTCAGTTCCTATTGGCTCCCCTTAGTAATGAGAACTTGTGCAATGAACAGCCTGACCATGGTAACCCTGGAAGTGAGCTTTCAGCTTGTCTTATTTTTCTCTCCACTGGAAGCATTCATAGGTGATTTTGAAATATCTTACAATTGATTCAGTACATAGCCACTAACTAATCAGAATGGACCTTGGTTATAACCTTGGTTATATCTGTAGGCTCCTTGCTGACCCAGACATTACCCTTTGATTGCTGGATTGTGGGAGGTTTGAAGAGGCACCGTGGAGTTTCTAGTGTAGTGCTTGGGAGTACAAAAGCAGGTGGTAGGTTTTTTTTTTTTTTTTAAACATTTTGACACTAGGTACAGCTTTCTTGGTGCCTATAAGCTGATTAGTAACCGTGCTTGAGTTTCTCAGAGTCTGATACAATTGTATCCATCAGTGATCTCAACTTAAAGGATTCTTTTAGGATATGCTCCTAAAAATTAGAAATTTGAAATGTAATTACAAGAGCGGGGTTAGGTGATTTTCAGATATGTATCAAGGGCTCACTCAAGATATCATATTCCCCAGTATCTTCCAATCACTCCACTTGCTGTCCAAGAAAAGGACCAGCAGAAATAGAAACATGTAAATGGGCTGCAGGGTGAAGAGATGCAGCTGTTAAAACTTGGTGGTAATCTACATAGAAGATTAAATCTGGTTACAAGTATGTATGTATGTATGCATGCATGTATGTTAAATATCTATATCTCTGTCTGTCTGTCTGTCTGTCTGTATCTATCTATCTATCTATCTATCTATCTATCTATCTATCTATCTATCTACCTACCTACCTATGAATGAGCACCTAACCCCCCTGTTCCCTGACTATCTCTGGAGAAAACATTGATCATAGGAGTTTTCATTGTGAAGAAAGTAGAAGCCCTTGGAAGAACCATAGGGCATGGAAAGACAGGGTTATGTTTCCAGGGTTGTGGATAAGGATGGGGTTGAATTTCCTCTCTTAGGAAAGAAACAGGTGTGCTGTGCCCTGTGAGGGGGTGGCGCTTCTAGGGAATCTATCTCCTAAGGTTTCCCAGCCTCACCTGAAGGAGCCATATGCTCTCCCTGTGCACCTGCCATCATCACTGATAAAAGAGATCATTTCAGAAGCCCCTGGGACCTTTGCTTGAGTTCAAAGAGGAAGCCAACACTGCCTGTGTTGTATGTCTGACTTGCTCACCAAAGGTGGATTAGAATCCTATTTAATGAAGAAAATGAACTGATGTGTATTTTTTTTACACCTGTGTTACAAATAATATTTTATACCCATCCTAAGAGCTTTCTCTTGTGTCCTCCCTCCCTCCACCTCCCTCATTTCTTCCCTCCCTCCCTCCCCCCGTCCCGCCCTCCCTCCCTCCCTCCCTCCCCTCTGTCTCCCCTTCAATCTCCATCTCTCCCTCTCCCTCTGTCCCCCCCCCATCTCATCAATGGCCTGATCTCTTGATGAAGTAAGCACTTCTTTCATGGTCATCTTTTGGGGTGTCTGAAGACAGACAGTGAACAGTAGCAGCTAATAGCTAAAGAGTCAAAGAGCCTTTGGCTGGTCATTATGGGAGCCGTGGCTGAACTTGGGTTCCACTCTGTGATTTTCCCCCTTGGCTGGGAACCACAGAACAGGAAATCAAAGTCAATTTGTGGTCCTGAGGGAGATGCCAAGTAGGACACTCAACTGGGCTCTGTCTTGAGCCCATGGGTCTAATAGGGCCCTTGGGTGACTCAAATCCCATCTCCTCTTCCTTAGTGAAAGGGCTGTAAATCTGATCTGGGCTCCTGGCCATCTAGAATACACTCCATTGTCAGCCTTCCTTGGAGCTGAGAACGGCTCTGAGGCTCAGTTCTGGCAATGGGATACAAGCAGAAATGTCATATGTGGTTTTTGGGAAATGGCCTGGGTTGCTGTGACTCTCCTCCCTCACTCCCATCTAGAATGAGGGGGGGGTTTGGCAAACTGTTGTTGGAGAGGGCCAGCTAGTAAATATTTTCAGCTTTGTGAGCCATCTGGTCTCTGCTACAGCTTCTCCACTCTGCTGCTAAACTGTTAAAGCAGCTATAGAATATACTCAAACAAATGGGTGTGTCCTGTTTGCCCTTGTATGTTCTAATAACACCTGATTTACACTGACTGCTCATCTTTCGACTCACATGTGGTGAGTGGAGTGCCGGTAGGCTTGTTGGAGCCTGGGGTGAAAGTCCTGTACTGAGAATGACAGAGAGGTAAGCAGGAAGAGGCTTCCATTCTTAGTTCTTACAGAGCTACCCTGCAAGCTCTCTGTATTTCATTTATGCAAGAGAAGTAAACATCTATCTTGCTTATGCTACTGTCAGTTGCAAACGAACCTAATCCTGAGTAATAGATCATTTATGTGTGGGTAAGCCAACTCCAGTAAAGTGGGAAACTGTTGAACAATTAGGCATCAAAGCCCCAGCAGGAATGAAGAATACATTTTCCAGGAGTGTGTTTCTGTGCCCTATTTACCTCCAGAATTTCCCACCTATCTCTATTAACCACAGTCACGGACAGAACGCTGAGACTGGTCTCAACTGTGCAGTCCACACGGTGGGGAGCAGTACGAAGAGAAGAGAAAGTTGGTGGAGCTGAGCTGGGGGGTCTGTGTGTTCACTGGATGCAACATTCCACAAATGGCTCTGCCAACTCCCCACCCGGGAACCCCTGGTGCTCTGACACATGCTAATGAGATTTACAAGGTGTAAATGCAAGTGTTCTGGAGTTTTGGCACTTTTCATTTTGGCTGTCAGTCAGGATCCTTCCCTGGAATCAGTATGACTGAGAAAGCCTACAGAGCTCAGAGGTAATCCTTCCCATGATTTAGTTCCACACATCCTTGGGACTGTGCTGAATTCCTAGGGGGATTTGAAAGCATGGCTGTTAGGACTGAGACAATCATGCAGATTGATAGAACAATAGCAGAATGGGGAGATAAGAGCATAATGAAGAAAAACATTGCAGTCTGGGATTGACTCAAAAATGTTTCTTGCCCCTACAGCTGCAGAAATGTGTGGCTTACCCTGCAAGAAGCATGTCCATTGCTCTCCTGCTCTAAGCAGTGTGATCACTGCTGCTTCCTGGAGGGTCAGGCTGCAATGTGCAATCATATAATGTTCTCAGTGATGGAAACTTTGTGTGTGTGTGTACGTGCGCACGAGCGTGTGTGTATGTATATATATGAGGGGGGGACGGAGAGAGAGAGACAGAGAGAGACAGAGAGAGACAGAGACACATACATGTGTGTGAGAGAGAGAGACAGACACAGAGAGAGACAGAGAGAGACAGAGAGAGAGACACCATTATAGAAGAACTGTTGCTTCTAGTTTATGGGAAGAGGGGAAGAAAGAGGGTTCTTTTAAACACAAGTAATTGTGATTGGAAGAAAGTCTTAGCCCAGCTGAGCACGATGGCTCATGCACATGGCTTCAATCCCAGCACTCAGGAGGCAGAGGCTGGTGGATCTCTGTGAGTTGGAGGCCAGCCTGGTCTACAAAGTGAGTACAGGACAACCAGGGCTCTGTTACAGGGGTAAACCCTCTAGTGATGGTGGTGGTGGTGGTGGTAGTGGCAGTGGTGTCAGCCTTCAGAGCAGTGACTCACTGTACTAGGAACCTGGAGAGAAATGTGTGAAATAGTAAGTGGTAGGCTGGGGAGGACAGATGTCAGAAGCACACAGACATGGCTCCAGAGTTGGCCACAGTCCTTCACTCGGTGAGTGTCTCTGGGTTTGTTGCTCAACCTCTCTGTATATTAGTTCCTTCTTTATGAGATGGTGGTTGTTACACAGTTAACTCTCCAGGGATGCTGTAAGGGTAATTTTCATAAAGGGCTCACCCAGAATAAATGCACAAAAAAATTAGAGAATGACAGCAGGGACCTCGCTGGCCCCATGAAGGTCAGATATTTGGATTCAGAACAGCACTTTGAGAGGTTCCTGGTGTGCTGGGTCTATCCAGGGTAGTTTGTGCTTCCTCTCTTTGTGTCTTCACCTTCTGGAACTCAAGTAAAGAAACATTTGCTCTGGAAGTCGCTTGGCTTCTTTGACTAGATAAAAGCCTTCCTCAGATACTTTCAAGTCCTCATACCAGGCATGTCCAACCTGCAGTTTGTGAGCTGCATACAGCCCAGAATAGCCATGAATGCAGTCTAATACAAAACTATAAATTACTTAAAATATTACAAGATAGTATGTGTAAGTGTGTGTATGTTTTGTGTTTGTGCGTGTATATGTTTGTGTATGTGTGTGTGTGTTTGTGTATGTGTGTTTGTATGTGTTTGTGTGTGTGTGTTTGTATATATGTGTATGTATGTGTGTATGTGTGTGTATGTGTGTGTGTATGTATGTATATGTGTAACTTGGTTGTGTTGTTCCTGAGCCTGAATTTGGTGAATGATAAAACTGTGTTTCGGTTGGACACAAGCACTAGATCTTGCTTTGTTTTCAGGCTCTCAGAAATCATTGCCCCTATCATATGGCATCGTTTTGTTAATCCCTGCCTTACCCATCAGACTGTGTCCCAAGAGAGCAGGAGTTATGTCCCTGTAGTTACAACAATATTCCTAGTAGGCAGCAGAAGACACAGAATACAATAGGTGCTCAATAAGTATTTCTATGATGAATGAATTTGTCCCTTTGGCCATTGTGACAAACATACTTAGGCAAATATAGGAAAAAGATCTTAGCATATTGTTTCAGAGCACATTGTTCAAAGCAGTGACCCATTGCATTCGGAAGCTGGAGAGAAATATGTGAACCAACACAGGGTAGGATGAAGAGGGCAGATGCCAGAAACACAGACACACTGAGCCATCTCCTTACTCACCTATAAGGCTGTCTACTCCCAAAGCACTTTGTTTATAAACTGTGTTTGTTTCAGATGATAGTCACTTCATTCTGTGTGTCTGAACTGCGCTGAGTCAGTATTTCACAGTAGAAGGCACGACAGAAGAAAGAAGCTTGCAATATAACAGCCAGGAAGCAGAGGAACAGAGTGGGAGGGACTGGCGCTGGCAACAGGTATACCTTTCAGGAGCATCCACCAGTAACACATGTCCTCCAGCCAAGTGTCATCTTAGTCCCACCTCCTCCTAATGATAAGCCCATCAATAGATGACCTTTTGATGAAGTTAGCGCCCTGAAAATCCTGTTTCCTCTCAATAGTGCCATCATCCAATGACCAAGCCAGGAAGCACACTGAGGACCAACAAATGCACCTTCTGGGAAACACTCTACATCTCCACCACGGCAGGCACAAGTGCACGTGGCCGTCTACTTGGAATGCATTTATGTTGATATGTTCTGTTCTCTCAGATCAATTTATGTAACTATTTTCCTAACATGATCGGTTTTGCCCTCTGCCTCCAGCTCCCCAGGCCCCCTCAGGAGGGGCTGTGCCTCAGCAAACTCCAAAACATCTGGTTGTGTAGCAGGTGGCTGGCCAGAGGTTTCCAGAGGGTGTAGGGCAAAAGAATGGGGGGAGCTGTCAGGCAGCCAGAGAATTTCGCTTCAGATGGCTGCATAACTATCTGCTTTCAAAGGCTTCAGGCTAATCAGAATTTCAAAGGATACCTTTAAATGTAATAGGATTCTACCTGAAAGAGAAATGAGCTGAGCCCCGGACCTGTTTATTCCTCTCCCTTCTATTCTAGGCTTGTATCAAAGATAGCTGGGGACTTCCGAGTTTATTTCCATTCCTGCTCAAAATGGAAAAAGCCAATGTGCTAGTGAAAGATGGTGGTGGTATTGGGACCACAAGCTGGACCCCACCTGTGTCTTGTCTCAGGCATTCCAAGGAAGCAGAGGAGAACAAACAGTGAGCAGAATACAAGCCTTTTTAATCAACTGCTGAGCAAATTCGACTCCATCATGTACACAGGTTCCGACGCTGAGGTCTACCCCTGCTCCAGCCTCAAACAGATATGGCTTATGTACAAAGTGCTTTGAGAGTCACAATAGACAGTCTTAGGGATGGGGAGATGGGTCAGTCAGCAAAGTAGCTGTTAAGTATGCATGAGGACCTGAGGTCAGATGCCCAGCACCTATATAAAAATGCCAGGCATGGATGGCTCATGCTTGTAATGCCAGCCTTTGAAGGTGAGTCTTTTGGGTTCATTGGCCAATGAGTCTAACTGAATCAGCCTGCCTCAGACTAGTGAGAGCCACTGGCTCAAAAATCAAAGTATATATAGTGACTCATGAATGATGCCTGCACACACACACACACACACACACACACACACACACACACACACACACAGCAATCTCTATGCTTTCCACTGTTTTTCTCACTTCTGCTTTTGACCATAGTAATCATGAATAAAGTTTAGTATAAGGAAAAAGTCATGAAACTACCAACAAAGCCATGTCTCAAAATCCTGACAGGAGGGGGCAGGCGCTGGGGAGGCACGTATGTGCATATGGTATTTAGAGAGGGCTGCACCTGCTTTATCTTGGACCAGCTGGCAGACTATTGAAAGCAAAGTGCCGTTCTTCTGGAAACACTCAGATGGGAAACCTCTGCAAAGGAGCCGACAGAAGCTCTCCGGGATCGATTGCACAAAGAGTGTGCCAACCCCTATTTTTGAAATTTGAGCTGAGTTAGAACAGGTAATGTGTTTAAAAGCTGCGGTTTTGAGGTGCTGTCACCCTGCAAGTCTTACATATGCCCAAGACCCAGCAGAAACGACACACATCTGCTCTGTGCAGAAAACTGTCATTTCTGCAAGTTGCTTTGTAACTAGGTTCCCCGTGCTGCTTATATTCCTCACCTCACCTGAATGGTGGCAGAGATGTCAGGCCACAGCCCAGAAATGGTGTAAGGGGCACCATCTTCTTGGGACTCTCAAGCTACCATATGCAAAAACTCTAGGAGACTTCACCATAGTCATCAAGGAGCTGTCATCTCCATTTTGGTTCCTCGAGTCTAATTCCTTACAGAAAGCTTCTGGAATATGAAGCAAGATTCCCAGATGTGGCCACATTAAACCTACAAGACCCATTGGTGAATTAGAACTTCAGTAACTGGAGAGTTGTAAAGTTGCAGGTCCAGAAGTCAACTATCTTGGGCTACTTTAGCTTCATAAATAGGCCTACTTCTGTGTGACCTAACATCCTTGCAACTGTTAGATAAATCTACTTGGAATGTAGGAATAGCCCTTTATACAAAGAGTGTCATCAGACGGCATCCGAAGCCTACAATGAATTTCTGTATTTTACTGGAACCTGACTATCTGATGTTCCCATCAGTATGTTTGAAAGGCATCGTGATATATTATTTTCTTTGTTCTATTACTATAAAAAGTTCATGAAACTGTTACCATGGAGGAGCATGGCACTTGGTTTCTCAATCATCTTTATGTGGGCCAGGAGTAAATGATTTCTTATTCCTTTTGAGGTGAGAACTGTGTTTTTTAATAAAATAATTATACATGCATTATGTGTTTGTGTGTGTGTGTTTGTGTGTGTGTGTGCATGCACATGCATGTGCACATACATGTGTGTGTATGTGTGTATGAGAAAGATGGAGTATAAAAATAGTAGGAAGCATATGGCTTAATTGATGGCTATCACAACAAGTCATGTCTGAGCATTATTCATGAGAAACTATATAGTTCCTTACAGAGCACCGCTCCCACAGGATACAAGTAGTCAATGCTATGTTTAAAGACCCTTGGGGCTCTCACTGTGTTTCTTGTTGAATTCAGTCACGTCATCCAATTAATAATCAATGCTCAGCTGACACCTGAGGGTTCAAAGAGCTAATCCTGAAGAAAATTTACCGATTTGTTCTGTTTCTACGCTTTATCACTAGCTTGTTCTCCTAAGGGCCTTCACCTCTCCAGTTTCTGAGGACATCTTGAAGATCCTTGGATAGGATGCTATCGCCCAGAAGTCATGAGGGTGAACTGCCTGCTGGACCCACCTGTGACTTTCCTATGCTGTTGCCATTAGCGTGTCTATTGCCTTCTTATTCACTCATGTGTTTATGCTCACAAGAATACACATGTGAGAAACTCTGTGAGGGCTGGGCCTGAGGAATGGCTGTGGTTCTGTCTTAAACTCTGAGGACTTGGATTAAATTCCAGGGTGGAGTGACTCACAGAGATGTTGAGCTTTTCCTGGGAGTCTGATGTTGATGTAGACCATGTGTGTGATTTCTCAGTCGGTAGCTGTGGGTCAAGGCCTGGCTCTCCTAGGCACGGTATGTTTCTCCATGTGCTGAGTGACAGGAATACGTAGTCTAGTGCATTGCTTCTGTAGGGCAGAGGAGAATGGCTTTCATCTTTTTACTCTGTGGAAGGCTAGCATGGTATGTCAGAGCACCTGGAGGGAAGGGACCATATTTTATTCATCTTGACTTCTTTGGGTGGTAGCACAAAGCCTACCATGTAGTAGGAGCTTTCACAATATGTGAATGGATGTGTCTTTTCAAAGGGTATATCTAACTTCAGGATCAGTGGGGTCATCTTCCCAGATCAGGGAGAACTTTATTCTTTCAGTTTGTGGTTCTGCTTTTGAAATAGAGACCAGGCAGAAAAGAATGGTTTGTCAGTTCTCCATGGATGCATCCAAACTGGAAATGGTATAAACTAACTCAGGGCCCAGACCTGTTCTGGGTTATGCAGAATGCTGTGGGTAAGGTAAACACCCTTGCTAAAGGTAGGGTTTTACAGGAAGTGGCTGTGTTCAGAGATAGATTAGAAACTTTGGTGTCAAAACAGTGTACCTGAGCCCCTTCTACATTCTCCTCACTGAACTGACATTGTGTTAGTTCAGCAAATGGAACATGGAATTCGGGGTTGGTTACTGCAGATGTAATATGGGTGTGTGTGTGTGAGTGTGCGTTTGTGTGTGTGCGTGCGTGTGTGTTTGTGTGTGTGGTGTGTTCAATAAAAAAATCTTTACCAAGTAGAACTGACCAATGCTATGGACATAATAAATTAGGGAAGATGGTATCAAGGGCTGGTGTGTGTATAACAACTGGAAGTAGGTTGTAAGACATTAGTTGAAAACTGATGTTGGTAGGAAAGTCCTTACATTAATGAGGGAGTGAACCACTCAGATTTCTGATGGAGGAGAATGACAGACGGAAGGAAAGGGGATGGAAAAATCTGAGGCACATTGTATCTGGCATGGGGAGCAGCATAGACGGAAGTGGGTATGGTGGATCAAGGAGAAGAATCTAGGAGAATCTACAAGAAAAAGAAAGAAGCAGCTTCCATGCTCTTCTAGTTCCTATGCACTTGCTGGACTTATCCACCTTACTCAAGAACCTACAGAGGCCAATCACTAGGGAATCCGAACCAGAATGTGCCAGAAAGGTAAAACAAGTAATTGTTGTCTTCAGACCGTACATGGTGGTTAGTCAGCTGTGGGTTTGGTACTGTAGAGCAGGAAAGAAGCTTGGCATGCTGAAACTAGCAACCTTGAATTGTTGGATAAAAGTGCTATTTGCATAAGTATGGGAAGAGTATAGAGACAGCAACAAGGGACAGAGTAGTGTCCATGGACTAACAATGCCAGGAGCCATTGTCGGGGAAGAATATGGGAAGTGAAGTGTTACCGCAGCTATGAGGTCAGTATGAGATGTTCACTGTGGTGGTTTGAATAGGTATGACCCCCACAGACTCATGTGTTTGAATGCTTGTCCATAGGGAGTGGGACTTTTAGGAGGTATGGCCTTGTTGGAGTTGATGTGGCCTTATTGGAGGAAGTGGGACACTATGGAAGGGGTGGGCTTTGAGGTCTCCTATGCTCAAGCTATGCTCAGTGAGATACACAATCTCCTTCTGCCTATGAATTAAGATGTAGAACTCTCAGCTCCTTCTCCAGCACCATGTCTGCCTGCATGTTGCCATGCTTCCTGCCATGATCGTACTGGACTAAAACTTTAAAACTGTAAGCCAATGAAATGTTTTCCTTTATATGAGTTGCCTTTGTCATAGTGTCTCTTTACAGCCATAAAACCCTAACTAAGACATAAGTTGGTGCCAGGGACTGCAGCAGTACTGCTGTGGCAGGCCTGAGTATGCTTTTGTTTGGAGGAATGTGGGTTTTGGAACTTTGGTTTAGAAAAGAAGTTGTATACTTTAAGCATTGCTTAATTGACCACACTACTAGGCACATGGAAGACAGTGGTGCTCAGGGTGATTTGAACTGTGGGGATATGGCTCAAGAGGTTTCAGAGCAGAAGAATTTTAGTGTGTTGCCTAGAGATCATTCTTGTGATAGTTAGGTGAAGAATGTGGTTGCTTTTTGCCCTTGTCTGAAGAGTCTACCTGAAGCTAAGATGATGAGATTTAGATTAATTGCATTGGCAAAGGAAATCTCAAAACAGCCTAGTATAGATCCTGTTCTGTGGTTCACTCTTATGGAGAGTGTTTTGATAAAATGGAGCAAGTTGAGCAAGAAAAAAAAAACCAAAATGTATAGTTCAAGGATTAAAGGGACACCAGAAAGTGGAATGGGAAGTAAACAAGTTAAAGATATTAGATGGAATTAAGGGATTGGCAACTTTAGGGTAGATCCTACTCAGCTAAGTTACTATCTTGTGAAAAGTAGCTAAAGAAAAGCTTAGGTCCAGGTAGGATGGTACATACCTTTAATCCCAGCACTCAGGAGACAGAAGCATGCAGATCTCTAAGTTCAAGGCCAGCCTGGACTACAAAGCAAGTTCCAGAACAGTCAAGCTTAGACTATGTGAAGAATGCTATTAAAAGCAGAAAGCTGATAAAGATATACTAGAACAAGGTGGGGGGGGGGGCATGTTCCAACCCCAGCAAGTAACAGAACTTGGCAGCTTCAGCCATGTGGTTCTGGCTTTAGAGTCAAGAATAGAAGAAAGGGATTATGGAACCTTCCTCCAAGACTAAGAAAAGTGATTGAGGACAGGTATGTGGCAGGGGTATCCCTGCATGGGTGCCTAGAAAGAAACGGGCTATGGAATCTCCCTCCAAGACTACAGAAACCTACCAAGGAAAGCTGATAATAGGGAATGGAACAAGCCTAAGAGAAAGAAGTGTGCTACAGACAACAAGGCTGAAAGGAGTCGGAGATCTGAAGAGCATTTTAACACCAGACATGGAGATGCAGTGTTTGGAGTTTGCCCAGTCTTGCTTTGGTTCAGTATTTCCTCACTATGCTCCCTCTCCTACATTTTGGAATGATAAAGGGTATTCTGTGCTGTTACATGTTGGAAGCATGTGATCTGGTTTTTTGTTTGTTTGTTTGTTTTTTGTTTTGTTTTTGACTTATAGGGGATTACAGTTAAGACACTGAATGAATCTCAGAAGAGACTTTTAAACATTGTTGAGACTGTAATAGACTATGGAAATTTTTTGATT
Organism: Grammomys surdaster; assembly: GCF_004785775.1. NCBI lineage: Eukaryota > Metazoa > Chordata > Mammalia > Rodentia > Muridae > Grammomys > Grammomys surdaster. Next base: position 2,113,033 of record NW_021620757.1, read on the forward strand.
TTGATTTTTATAGGGAATTACAGTTAAGAGATTGCTTTGGACTTTAAACACTTTTGAGACTGTGATAGACATGGGGACTTTTGAAATTAGGCTAAATGCATTTTGCATTATGTATTGCTATAAGCCTATGGAGACAGGGAGTGGAATGTGATGGTTTGAATAGGTATGGCCCCCATAGACTTATGTGTTTGAATGGTTGCCTATAGTGAGTGGCATTTTTAGGAGGTCTGGCCTGGTTGGAGGAAGTGTGACACTGTTGGGGGTGGGTTTTGAGGTCTCCTGTGCTCAAGCTATGCTTGATGTGACACAGTCTCCTGCAACCTGTGGATCAAGATGTCAAAGTCTTGGTTCCTCTAGCACCATGTCTGCCTGCATGCTGCCATGCTTCCTGTCATTATGTAAGGGGACTAAACCTCAAAAACTATAAGCCAGTCTCAATTAAATGGTTTTCTTTATAAGAGTTGCCTTAGTCATGATGTCTCTTCACAGTAATAAAACCCTAACTAAGACACCCACCATGAAGGAGCTGGGAACCCTGTGACAGAAGTCTTACACTAACTCTCTCTCCTCCCTCTGTCCTTCTGATAGTGATTCCTATGGCCTGACTTCATGTACAAGCTGGAGTACAAAAGAACTTACTGATGTAGTTCTCATGAGCCCTGTGGAGTCAGGTGTTTCAGAGGCATCTAACATATTGAAACTAGGCAGAATATGAGAACAAGAGACCACAGCCTCTCCTAAGTGAGGTGGGAAATCTCAGATTTGCAGAGTAAAAGATAGACTGGTGTATCCTTGCTGCCTAGAGAGGACCACTCAGTGTTGGCCTGTTATTTAGTAAATGCTCACATAGGATGTGTGTGGATGTATGTGCTTCTGCAAGTGTACATGCATGTGTGTGTGTTCATGTGTCTGGTTGTGTGTGTGTGTGTGTGTGTGTGTGTGTATGTGTATGTGTATCTGTGTGTGTATGAGTGTGTGTGTGACTCTGATGTTCTCTGCTTATTGTACAGCAAAACTTCTCCGGGGAGACCCAACACACATGTCTACTCAACCCAAATAGGGAATCCATGAGAGACCAAAGTATGGAAACCACGGAAGTCCAATTTGGTAAGCCGTGAGTTTTACTGGAGTTACTTACAGGAATATGGATGAGGAGTTACTTACAGGAGCAGAAATGACTCAAAGATAGCTGCATCACCAAGGCTCATCCAAGATGGGTGACAGCTCACAAAGCAGGGAACCTGGAGCTCAGTGCACAGCCTGCAGGCAGCTTAATAGGCTGGAGAATGTTCTTTCTAGATGCTTCACTCAGTTAAAACTCTTCCAAGCAACTGGCTGTTTCTGCTTCTTCTAGGTAGCTGGTCTGGTCTCAAGCCTTCTTTGCAACTTGGCTAATCTGAATCTTCTTCTCATTCAGATTGAGCTGGTATCTCGGCTTTTATTATTTATTCTGACAGTGAGGGGCCTAGTGAATCTAGTCAGTTTTAGGGACTTCCTGAAGCTATTTTAAGTGGTTTGCCTTCCTATTTAAAGAGCTTCCCTGCAGAATGGAATGTTTAAATCTCTGAGGAAACTCATCACTGCCTGATCTTATAACAACACCCACTACTGTCTCACACGTCCATAGATGGGAGCAGGGGACCGTTCATGGTCCATTTGAAGGATGATGCTGGCAGGAAAACAGTCTCATATCTGGCCTAGATGAGAACAGTTTAACTATCATCCCACACTACACTAACTGTGCTGTTTCCATTAATGTGATGTCATGAGGAATACTCCTGGGCAGGAGGGCAGATTGTCTGAGCCACAGCTGCTGCAGGGCTGAGAGTTCCCTCTGGTCAGTGGCATTGAAAATCAGCAGTGTCTCTGTCTGTCGGTTTGTTTTCTTCTGTTACTGAACTAACTTTGAAATTGATGCTATGGATTACCATCTTTCAACTTTCACTACTCTTTAGATAGAGCCACAATCCCCCAGATGCCTACTAGGTTTTATAGAAAAGGACTCTTGCTAGTCTGTCACATTTCACCCTCTTGGTACTCTGCACATCAACCACTCTAGAGCCTTTATGATTTTTTTTCTGTCTTTTAACCATGTTGCTTTTAAACTTGTTCTTTGCTCAAAGTTGTCTGATGGAAGCCCTCTCTGATCAGATGGGGTCCCTACTTGCTTATTCTCATAGCACCTTTCTTATTGAACCCTTCTTACATTTGAAGTGAAAGCATTACTTGAATAATTTGTTATTTAATATTTACTCCCTTTAGTGTCACTTGACTGTAACCTAAAGTATTTGCTGCTGCCCAATGCCTGTACCTAGGAGGTACTCACCAAATATTTGAGGAAATTACTGACCAAAAGAAAAAAAATGAATTAGGAGTGAGTGTACATACAGGAAAGAAATAAGAGGCATAGATTGGAGAGGACACTTCTACCCACCCTCTCTCCACCTCAGTCTTTCTTGGCACTGGTAGGACTACAAGTCGGGGAGAGTGATAAGAAGCAGCAGAGGAGAGGAAAGACATGGGAGAGCTGAGCAGCCACTGTCTGGATACCTGGGGAGAAGGAGACAAGCAGTTGTCAGATGCATCAACAGTGAGCATCTCTTAGCAAAGGCAAACTCACCCAGGCAACATCAGAAGAAAGGCTCAAATAGGTGAGAGCCGAGGACTACCCACTCTGCTGACTGAGCTGCAAAGGTCCAGACCCCGTGTGATTACAGGTTCAGGCCATCAAAAATTATCTTAACAGGAGTCTTGACATCTGGGGAATTCAAGAGCTAGCAACATCAAGCTGGCTGTTTATAAGATGTTTGTAGCTCTCCAGACTATCATAATAACAAGCATATCAAGGCTTTGATAGACTGTTATTAGAATTCACCAGCCACCACGTAGACAGTTGTCAAGGGCACAGAATAAAATGTCAGGACTAAAGTCTACACCTTTATTTTATGATGACAGATTTATACATCTGGATGGGCTGGGCTTCATGAAGGTGTTCACATGACAAAGTTGAACCTGACAGGTTCTAAGAAATGATGTCTGGCCCTGAGGGAGGGTAGAGTTGAGTTTGAAGGATTTTAGAGAGATTAGTTAGGGCACCCAGGAGAGGGAGGGACAAGACTAGGGGCAAATGGGAGAGGTGATATGGGGGTGGGGGAAAGGAGACAGGCAGACATAGGAGGTGTCCCTGTTTACACAGAATCACAGAATCTTGCCTCAGGATTCAACCTAAGGCTTACTAATGGTAACAGATATTCTTTGATGTTGACCAGTTAAAGAACGTAGCTGTTAAGTTATTGTTCCTTCCTTTCACTGTCCTGGCATTTGAGACTGCCCTCTTTTCTGCTCAGTTTTTGTTGTTGTTATGGGCCTGTTTTCTCCGAGCCTAGGATAGAAAAAGTCATGGTTATGATAGAGTTGGTCCTCTCTGTATCTATGGGTTCAGTGTTCCCAGTTCAACCAACTGTTCATCAAAGATATTCAGGAAAAAATTACGTTTGTACTGAACATGTTTGGGCTTTTTCCTCTCATTTCCCCCCTTAAACAATATTATATAATGGCTATTTGCAGCTGATGTGTTTATACTGCGTTATGTGTTAGGAGTCACCTCCAGGTGATTTAAAGTGGTCTGGAAGATGTTCATAGGGTATGCCCACACACCATGCCATTTTACACGAGGGCCTGAGCATTTGGAGATTTTAGTGTCTGAGGAGGATGTTTGCATCAGTCCCCCAGATTCCAAGGGATGATTGTAGTCAGTACAATAACAGCGTGCCATATAATAGACATCTTTTAAGTCCATAATAAAACGTAATTGAAGACAACAAACCATAAAAATAACCGATAGAATGTAAAAAATTAAAGCATGTTTTTACGTATTACAGATTCTTGAGGAGAACAAATGCTTCTGGTAAATTGAGCATTGAAAGTAAATGGTGAAGTCAGGCCGGACACACCCATCTGTCGTTAGCAGAAGGTGGAGTCAGGCCAGACACAATCATCCGAGGTCAGCAGAAGGTGGAGTCAGGCAGGACACACCCATCTGATGTCATCAGTTCAGTCCATTTGTGACCCCTAGAGGTGGGGAGAGTCCTGTCCCGTTTCAGACCCCACAGTCTTTCATTTCAGTAAGAAGCAGCCACTCTTCGTTTTGACGAATGTCCAGGCAGATCCGAGCTTCTTTCAGGAGTGTCTCACCTCCCATTATGTGATCTTGGAATTAGTGAGTGTCAGAGTCAGTTTTTCCCCACCTCCTCTACCTTTTACCTCTCACCTCCTGCTTCATACCTGAGTAGTCCCACTTCCTGCTTTTACGCCACAGAATAATATGTTTTCACGTCTTTTACTTCTACGAATTGTTAAGACCTTCCTTATGGTGTCACTATTTGTAACTACTATTAAATGGTGTTCTTCCAAAGAAACTATGAGAAGAAATAACACTAGCATTTCGTTTGTTTGTTAACCAATCCTGGGTTCCTAGTTATTCTTTCTTCCTTTCTTATACTTTTTTAAATTTATTCTTTGAAATTTCATATAGATGTGTAATGTATTTTGAGCCTATCCACTTTCACTACCTCCCTCTAACTTCCTCTGGGACCTAGCAACCCATTTTCCTCCACATTTCAAGTCCTTTTGAAAACAAAAATTGCTATTAATAGCATCTCGAGTCCATTTGGTGCTGACTATGTGTGCATGAGTGTGACCCGTCAACTGGGACACGGGCAATCTATCAGTCTACTGGGACACAGACTACCTATCAGTAGCTTGTCTCCATTCCTTCTTGTTCCATCTGGGGTCATTCTCCAAGTTGGAGGGGTCATTCTCTGGCATCTTTAGTTTGAATTTGCTAACCATCTCTCTCTCTCTCTCTCTCTCTCTCTCTCTCTCTCTCTCTCTCTCTCTCCCTCCCTCCCTCCCTCCCCCCCTCTCTCTGTCTGTCTCCCTCTCTGACAATGTTGGTTTCCTTCTTGCTTTCAAATGATCTTTGTTCTGGCTATGGAAATACATGTTAACAGAATCATTCTTTCACCCCGCCCCCACCTCCACACCCATATATTAGAGTTGTGATTTCGTTGACTTCTAGTCACCCTCTTCTTCCTCCCCCTCTTCTTCTTCCTCCTCCTCCTCTTTTCTTTCTTCCCATTTTCTGGAAATAAGTCAGCCAGCATTTCTATTATTGTTCCCTGCATGTGAAATCTTATGTTCTCTGATTGTTTTCAGAATTTCCTCTTTACTGTTGGTTTCCAGCAGCTTGACAATGGAGTACCTACATGTAGCATTCTTTGTATTTATCCAGCTCGAGGCTCACTGAGTTGCTTGGTTTTATAAGCTGAAGGTTTTTTTATTTTTTTATTGAATGTAATTTTCAGCTCTTCTTTCTGAAGGGTTTGGCTCCTGGTTGAAAACCTGTGTGTTGGTTTTCATCACTGACTATGGGCTAGGAGAAAGGCTTTTCTCATAAGCTTCTGGGGGAAATCTCCTTTCCCACAGCTCCAGCCCAGCCACAAAGTGGCAGTCTATGAAGGAGCTGCAGTTAAGGACTCAGGACACTCAGGTGTGTCCTACGTTTTGCAGCTAGCCTTGTGCCATTGCCCTGCTCTCTATCTTTTATGTCTGGTGCCCAGACCTCTTCAGATACCTCTGCTGAGCCACTGTGCTGTAGGGCAAAGGGGGAACCTTAAAGCTGCTGTTCTTTTCTCTTAGTGCTTGCTAATTTCCCACTCTGGTCGTTGCATGGACCAGCATGGACCTCTTGTCCATGAAACTGAAGAAACCTTTTATTGTGGGCTCTGTCAGAAGAGATAATTCCCAGTTGTTCTGGCCCACCTGCTCAGAAACGGGTGTGTTATTTCACAGGTAAAAGAAAAACAAAGAAAGGAAAATGAAATCAACAGGGGACTCAGCACCTTCTCCAGTTCTAGCTCTTGCCAATGCGAATGAAGACTTCTTAAATTATAAATCCTCCTTTTTTTTTCTTGAGGATCTCATACTGCATACAATAAAAAATGGTTACGTCCCATTCCCATTTCCTGCCGCCAGCCCTGCCCTTATTCCTCCCAATATAGTCTCCCCAAACACCTGCAGCTTCTAGAACAACTTCGTTGTCTTCCTTCTCCTTCCTCTTCCAACACTCAGTACAATTAGTGCTGCCCATGTGTGTATGGGAGCTGAGCCATCCACTTGAACATGGGACGTCTACTAGTGGGAAAACTTCAAAAAAGGATGACTCACCCCCAACCTCCAATCCTCAAGCCCCTTATAGCTATCTATCAGCTGCCAAAAGCTTCTCAGTATGGGGTGGGACCTGGAGAGCACCCCTCCCATCTATGTTGGGATTTTGAATACTGGCCTCATTTATGCAGGTAGCCATAGTTGCTGTAGAGTGCATTTCACAACGCTTCTTTCCACCCTTTGGCTCTGACATTCTTTCTATCTCCTCTTTTACAATGTTCCCTGAGCCTTGGTGGGGGAGGGGAGGGCTGATAAAGACCTCCCATTTAGAGCTGAGCACTTAATCCCTTCTTCTCAGCAATTTGACCAGTGATGTGTCTCAGTGTTGATGGCTGCCCAGTGCATGTTTGAAGTCATGTCTGTATCTGTGACCTCCACCACTGGGCTGCAAGTCCAGCCAGCTTTGACTTTTGGTTGGCTTGTTTGTCTCCTCCAACACCAGACAGCTCAGCTCTTGCCTCCCAGGTAAGACCCTGGTATTTCTTCAGTAATTTTCCTACTCTGTTATCATTGTTTTCTCCTCAGGGGAATCCGAATTACACCAAGCAGACTGTTTGGTATTGTCCTTAGAACTTCAAGGCCCTATTCATTTTATCCATTTTCCCTTCTCCTTTACAGATTGGATAGATTTTTATTGATCTGTTTCCCAATCTACTGGATTTTTTTTCCTGTTCCCTTCAATTTACTCAGAAATCCACACAGCAAGTTTTCATTTTAAATGCTCTCTCCTTTCTCTGCTGCAAGTCCGTCTTTTTCATTTATTAAGATTCTATTTTACCTTGATGATTTGAACGTATTTTCCATTATTTCTTTGAATGTCTGTTTGATAAATTACAGATATGAGCCTCTCATATGTTGGTCTCTAGTTCTTGCTTTTACTTTTAAGTGTATATGTCACACTGTAATTCTTGGTGTGTCTACTAATTTTTGATTGCATACCAGATATTGTGGGTGAATCAGTGTAGGAATTGTATTTAGTGATATTTCATTTGTTGTTGATTTGAGACAGGATCTTATGTAGCCCATGCTGTCCTTGAATTTGTGATGGAGCTGAGTATGTCCTTGAACTTCTAATCATTCTGTCTTTACCTCCTGAGTCCCATGGTTAGAGGTGGGCTGCCATGCAGAGCGTTATGTAGTGCTGGGGACCAAACAGTGCTAGGCAAGCACTCTGCCAAATGAATTACATCCTCAGCTCCCCTCCTTTTGGAAGTTATTTCTGTTTTAGTGGTAGTTGATTACTTGGAGATTAAAATGAACTTGGGTGCGCCTGCTTTTATGCTTTCTTAGGGAGTATCTGTGGAAATCTTAAGATTTCCGAAGTCTTTTTAGCTTGTGGGATTTAATTTTTACCCTTTCCCCTTAGTTTTGTAAGGGCTTGATTGTACGTTTTGGAAGGGTAGACTGTTGTGAGCTTTTCTTTGGGGGTGTGCTTCTCCTTCCTGAGTAGTGCCATTGGCGGAGTTTCAGCTGGACACATGGACTGTGAACAATGTGCTATCAAGGTCTCACACCAGCTTCCAGACAGTGCTTACTTCTAGCATGTCTGTTCTGATCCCAACTTTAGAATGGCCTCATCCTCAAAAGCCTGTCTAGATGGCCTTCGACCTTTGGTTGAGCTCTCGCAGAGCTTCCCCACATGGACTTTTGAGGACCACATTGCTTATATGTGTCAATTTTTATGCCTAGTAGATTTCACTCATATCAGCTGGCCCCAAACTATAACCTCTGCCGGACGCAGCTCACCAGCACGACAGCACTGTGCTTGGATTCCTTTACTACAACACCCACTGGAAGTTGTCTTTTGACACCAAGCTTAGGCTTCAGCTAGTCAGTTTCCCATCTCTCAAGAAACCAGTGTTGTCCCTGCTTTGCAAGCATGAGGGCATGCATTTGAACTCCTAGGATCCTGTCACCACACTGGAGGGTGGGGAAGGTAGATCCTGAGAGTCCATTGCTCAGCCAGCCAAACTGAGAAGGCGAGCTTCCACTTGACTCTGTCACAAGGGATGGCAGGGGTGACAGCAATAGAGGAGACAGCTGATGTTCTGTTCTGGTCTCTCAATGTGCACATGTGGGCATGCACACACACACACACACACAAACACAAACACACACACACACAAACACCCCCTCCCTCTCCCTCTCCCTCCCCC
>NW_021620757.1:2121516-2160204 GCF_004785775.1 Grammomys surdaster
CCCCCCCCCTCTCTCTCTCACACACACACACACACACACACACACACACACACACACACACACATTTACTGTAACACACACTCATACACACAGAGGAGAGAAAGGAGGGGGAGAGGGAGAGGGGAAGAGAGGAAGAGAGGAAGAGAACAGTTTTGTGATTTTGAGATTTTGAAAATAGTTGCCTGATATGATTTGATAGTTTTAAGTTGTTTGGGTAACAGAGGTAATCCAATCTAGCATTGATTTTTTTCTCTTTCTCTTGTTTTTCTTTTGGTGCTTGGAATCAAATATAGGGATTTCCTGAATGCTAGGCAATCACTCTTTCAGCGAACTGCACCTCCAACCCATACCACGGATATTTGAACAAGGGACTGTAAGAGGGTATTGATGAGCATGGGGAGAGAGAGAGCTTAGAGTCGGAACACAAGGAGAAGTGTTTTCAGTCTTCTAGTCTGGAAACTAAGGTCAGGGGGATGAAGTTCACAGAAATGCAGACAAGATGAGAGCAGTACAGCAGAAAACACTTCTGTGAGTTACTTATACATTGAATATAAAGAATGAAGAAAGTTAAAAGTGGGACCTGCAAGGTCTTAGAAAAGAGCCATTTCTACAGAGATACACATTGAAATGTTTATAGATGAAATAGAATAATTTGAGGATTTTATTGGAAATAATTCAGTGTGAAGGATGAAGATGGAAAGAGGAACAGGGCTTTGCTGCGATCAATCTGGTCCCAAGACGAGCATCGGCGAAGCTAGCTTTTGAAATCTGAGCATGTGTGATGCTATTTCTCCACGTTGGCAAATGTTTGACATTTTCAAGTTTAGACAAATTAGAGGGAAAGAAAGTGCTGGAGCTGTGAACATGAGGCATAGAGGACTGGGGGCTTGGTGTGAGTATCCAGATTTAAGGTAGGAGGAAAATCCCTGTCGTACTCTGACTTCGCAGTGTGCACCCATGGGCATGCACACACTCACACACACACACACACACACTCAGCTGCAATTTGTTAAATTTAAAGCAGAAATTTCATGGGAAGACAGTGTGTTCGACTGCCTGGTTCACTGTCTCCTTCAGTGGCATCCTTAGGTGCAGATGTGTTTGATGAGCTGCCTGAAGATACAAGTCTCCAGCCGGCAGGTGCCTTTACCTGATGAGCCATACTCCAGGCCTGGGGTTGCAGCATCCATGCTGTGGGCTTGACCAACCTCGGTTCGTGGCGAGCTCCTTTTATTGGTGGGAACACTGTATGGTCCCAGTGTAGTCTACAACAGACAGGTTAAGGTCAGACATTGCACACATCTATCTGAGTGGTTCCTGGAGAGAATTTTCTTTTGAGGTATTTTGCTGTATCCCCCTTTCCAGATAGTGTTCCCAACCAGCTGCGTGTTGGGATCTGCCTGGGACTTCCCTAGGTCTTACAACCAGTCATTGGCTTCCTTGCAACCAACTAAGGATTCTGTAGTTGAGCCCAGATGAGGCTTGTTTCCAAAGCCCCCCAAATTTTATTTTTACTAGTATTTTTAAACAATTTAATAATTTCTTTTGTGTGCCCTGGGGGAGTCAGTGCATGTTGAAGTTAGAGACAATCACTGGGAGTTATTTCTCTTCCTTCACCCTCTGGATCCTGGGGATCAAACTTAGGCCATCAGGCTTGGTGGCAGGTGCCTTTATCCGATGAGACATCTCCCCTCCCCCAGAATGTAAAGACAGAGAGTTTTCTATAAGCTAAGGTGGAAACAAAGAACAAAGACATCATCACTTTTCTCTCCTGCTGTTCATTTCCCTTTCCTGACCATTCTACAGATTTTGCTTAGGTGTCCCATGAGTCAAGTTTTGTGTTAGGGACCAATGGGGAGGTCAAAGGTGGTCAAAGGACAGGCATTCTCTCAAGAATAAGAGAAGAGAAAGATAGGGGCTTTGAGAAAACATTACAGGCACAGGGATAGATGTTTGTACAGGGACTGGGGACACAAAGGAGTGGGTGATTGTCACCACAGTCCTTTTCCTTGGGTTTTTCCACTGCTTTTCCTACTAATGCATTACCCAGAGTCTGCTGAATGCCACTTTCCTAACTTCTAAATATGGCTACTTAGAACTTTCATAAGTACCAACAATGTAAACGTCCAAAGGGACATTCTGCAGGCCATCGAAGACGCTGCTGATACTGTTGCCTGTGATGGTGATGATGATGTTTGGTGGGGGGCGGGGAATAGCGATGCTTTTTACTTCTTGCCAGGCTTGCCTGTGATGGATCACCATGATCACTGATTTTACCAGGTGACATTCAAGGGAGCATTGTCATGCACACTGAGCCATAGTAAGATAATCTGGGGGCTGCAGGTATTTCCACGAAAGATCCATAGGCAAAAGGAAATTTCTTTTGTACATGGGCAATAAATCTTCTGCCTATTGACTTTTAAAAGCGTAGAGCAAAATGTCTTTTTTTGTCTGTTTAATAGTAAGCACCGCCTTAACATTTGTTTTGCCGAACAGTTTGCTGAGGACTTCCACAGTCGTAAATCATCAGTGCCTCATCAGAACTCCTCTCACTTTGCAGAATAGATGTAATTTTGACCCTCACTCACAGCTATGAAAAAATATGACTTAGAGAAGTTACATAATTTGCCCAAGACATATAGCTAGCACAAGTGGATCTCAAAGCCAGAATTCTGATCTTTTTCTCTTTTCCTTTTTGAAATCTTCAGTTCTACATGGTAAGTATCTGTAGTGGGCAGGACTCCTCGTTGATGTCTATAAAAGGTTTCAAACTATTTTTTTTAAATGTTTAAAAAATCATCCCTATTTTGACATATCTTGTATGTCTGAGATGCACCAGGCTCAAGTGCAGCCACAATAAATCAAGCAAACAAATAACCCATCTCTATTGTTCTGTGGATTATTTTCCCATGAGGCAGATGTTTACTTTTTATAAATGAAAGCTCATTGCTGTCAGGAACATTTAAGAGGCTTAACCTGTCTCCTCTGGCATATGGCACTGGCTTTTCATGATAAAAGTCATTGTGTACAGCGGTAGACTAAATTGCAAGGCTCGGTTCTGAAACCTCATCAGTTACCGCTTGTGAACAGCCCTGCTTTCCTATGCAGAAGCTCGTCTGGGTCTCTTCCATGGAGAAAGGGGGGAAAAGGCTGTTTCCTTTGGTAGAAAATACTCATATTTTAATGGGTATGATGTCATGAATTATTAAAGTAGCTTAACTTTAAAGCTGAGCCGAAAGAACACATAGTGAGGAACGACCTTGAGACTCTTGAAAAATGGGGATGTTGACTGCGTGCCTGCCGACTCAAAGATGGATTTCTCCTTTAGTTTATATTTATGCAACTGTGAAACTCGGTCCCTTGTTCCCAAAGAAATCCTTTGTGCAGCCGTGTGGAGAAAGTTATTACATTTTAGTGCAGAAGAGCTGTAAAGTTTCTTTCCTCGCATCTCATGAAAGCTAGAATGTGCTGGCGAACTTTGTGCTGGGGGAATGGCCCTGAGGAATGAGATGCAGAGACTCTCAGAAGACAAAAGGAAACAGGCAGGCATTGTTCTTTCAAAAAGGAATGTACCATTAGGATCTGTGTGTAACCCAGTGTCGGTCCCTCTACAGTGTTCACTTGCTTCTGATTCAAGGTGAGAAAAGGGAAATAAAGCCGGAAGCAAGAAGAGCTGCCAGCCACTCTGTTGCCTGAGCACATGATGATGCCTGTAGCAATCCCACCATAATGAGTGCAGGTGCCCAGGGAAGCTGCCAGAGTGCTCACAATACCACAGGGAATACTTCAAAGATTCGACTTGGGCTCATTCTCTGGCCAATAGTTTGCTGGGGAAAAATTATAGAAACTACAAGAGGAATAAGCGTCCTTGATATTTCCAAAGTGAGCCAAGGCTGTGTCTAAACCTACAAAGAAATGTGACTCATCTCTTCTTGTGTTCTTTGTAATATGATGGAGTTGAGTGGCTGCAGGTTTTGGGACTTCTCTTATGGCAGGGTGCTTTACCCAGCATATCAAGGCCTTGGGTTTGATTGCTAGTGCAATAAGAAAAAGAACCCTATGGAAAGGGAAAGACTATGAGTAGGGAAGATGGAAGAACCTGGATGAGCAAGTCTCTTAAATGCTTGGTCCTGTCTCAAAAACAAAGTTGAAGCATGACCAATAACTCTATTTTAAAGAAGGTAAACCTCAGTGTGTACTATTTGTGACATCATACAATAAATAGCAGAACAGAACTTCATGTGAGCTGATATCCGACACCAGGGGTTTGAATGAATTCACCGTTATTTTCATTTGCTTGCTTGTTTTTTGATTTGTTTGAGATAAGATCATCCTATGTAGCCCATGCCGGCATTGAGCTTCCTTCTCCATGTCCCAAGTGTGGGATCGTAGATGTACATGTCACCATGCTCAGCTGTTCGCCATTTTTACTATTTGACTGTGAATGACCCTTTGCTGGACTTTCCTGTTTGTTTGAACTCTTTGGTCCTTAAATGTAGGATATCTTCTTTTTGTCCTCTTTATCCTCTACATCCTTCTTTATTTTTCATGTCTTGGCACATAACAGGCCCTTACTCTAATAGGAGCCTTTTGTCTTTTGGTTTATAGTTGGGTTGGGTCAACCTGGGCTCTGATGGCAAGGTGATGGTTGGAAATGCATTATGTATCAATTTGACCTTATTTTTTCCTATTTGGATTTGTTCTGGAGGCAGTGGCTTTTATTATGTAGCCCAGGCTGGCCCATTCCTGGTCTTCTAGACCTCGAGTCTCAAGACACAAACCCTGTTTCTTCTATCTTTCTGATGGTCTTTCCTTGAATGCTATGATGCCTTCCTTCTTTATTCTGTTTCATTTTCTGGGTTGTAGTTACTACTCTAATCCTTTGCTTCCTTGGGCATAGGTAGCTCTCTACTGTTGCTAGCCCGTGAAAACAGCATTATCCTTTAGCTTTTTCTAAACACTCTCCCACACCTTTGTAGATTAGACCCACTGTAAAACAGTTGGATTATCCAAATTGGCTCTGCTCTTTGTTTTGTTTTAAGACCCTGATGATGTAATGTCTGAGATTTGTACCCAATAATGACTATTTTTACTGTGAGGATGATGATTTTTGTGTCTTGTTTCTCCCTTAAGAGTTTCCTATTTATAATTTCCACCTGGACCATTTTTTTCACCATTTACTTCCTTTTGTCTTACTACATGGCCATCAAATTTTCTCCACCCTTGTCCCCCAATATCTATTTAAGTCTGGTGGGCCAGTTTCTGTCACTGTTTTAAGACTGACTTTCTGTGGTCTATGGGCAGCAGTTGATCTGTATTAGCATTTCTTTGTAAAATCGTCTTCAGAGTTGTCTTGAGAAAACAATGCACATTTTTAGACCTTCTAGGGAAAAAAATCATTATTTCTCCAAAAAAAGAAGAGAGATAATGAAAATATGTTCAGTAAATAACATTTAGGATAAAAGAGGATTCTAAAATAGGCAGAAGATTTAAATTCAAGGTCAGTTTCTTCTTTTGTTGGATTGCAGCAAGCATTTAATGGTAATAAAATCTTTTTCCTGTATAATACATTTTATATTAAAACTTGAGGCATTTAAATGAGGGATTTTATGTCTGCACAGTCTTTATTGAGCATGAAGGATTAAAAAAATGCCTTCTCTTTTCTTAATACTTATTTTTTTTTTGAGGGTTGCAAAGCCACCCCATTCTTCCTTGGCCCACAGAATCGAGGACTGGCAGGTTGAAGGTGGCCAGAAACACTTGCAAAGTGTCTTCCCTATACTGTTTAACCTTGGACCCTGTTATCTGTGCCTTTCTGTCTCCTAAATACACACTAAATCTTTGTTGGTGGTGTGACAACTTTATGAGGTGGACCTATGTCTATTTTCAGAGGAGTATGGGAACATTCTGATGTGTTTTCTCTTCTACAGGCCACTTAGGTATGTCATGTGCCTGTCAGTGGGGTGAGGCTGGTGGTCTAGCAGCATCTGGTTGCAGTGTTCAGTAACACAGATGAGCAGTCTTAGGGTTCCAGGGGGGAACCATAGTATAGTTTTTCTTCATAGGTTGGATTAAAATAGGGTAATCTCTTGAAGTAATATTAGCTGATGCTTTGCTGGAGCATTTGGTGTGTGTGTGTGTGTGTGTGTAGTATGGAGTGTATATGTGAGTTACCTGTGTGTATGGATGTGCACATGTATATGGCACAGGTTCTCTCACTAAAGTGTAATGCGTATGTGAGTACATGTGTATATGTAGGTGTGTACATGTGTGCACATGTGTGTGGCAGCCAGTGAGATTCTCTCACTATACCTAATATTCATTGGGTTGATCGGCTGGTCAGCCAGCTCTGGGGATCCATTTGTCTCTGCTTCCAGGACTGGGATTATAGACATGGATGGCCACACCTGGCTTCTTAATGTGAGATCTGGGAATCCTAGCCCAGGTTCTCACACCTATGAAGTAGATGTTTCCTTAGTACCTGCCCTTTAGTATTGAAGAGTCTACCTATGATCTGCTCCCAGTGGTCAAATACCAAGATAGAACATCAAAACCTGGGCACATCATGCTTCTGCTGTAGGATGGTGCCCTGGGAACATTTACTAGGCTGGTTTTAAGGCTGTTCACTTTGGGTCCATTGGAAGTGAGCTGAGAAGATTCTAGGGAATGTTGATGTCAGGTACAGCAGGCAGGAAAACTCAGCCACAGAGCAACTACATTATTTTTTTTTCTTGGTCATTGATGATTTTCTTGGATTAAACTATTAAATTTAAACTATTCACTCTCTAAGTGAATTTAATCTAGAAGAAGCAAGAGCAGAAGGCTTATGGCTTAGAAATATTTGAAATATACATTTACAGAGAATCCTATGGAAGAGGATTATTGTTGGTGGGAATTTGACCTGTAACAGGATGTGCCTTCCAATCTATAAATAGCTGCTCTTTGCGTTGGAATATATTACCTGAAGAAGGCAGACCCCACGCTTTACATTTTAGATTGCCAGAGCTGCATTTCCCATTGGGTGGTTAATAACACCTTTGAAAATCTAAATATCCCCAGTACATTAACCTGACCTGACTGTTCTTGGCCACAGCTTCACGTTTTAAAAATAGCCCTGAAGCAGGCACATTGGAAACAAAAATTATTTAAACAACCATTTTCCCCCTGCAATATCATGTAGGCCTAAGTCTTTTCTGTGTCTCTCCCCTCCCATGGCAGCACACAGTACAGAGCTCCTTGTGGGAAGTTCAGGGTATATAGGTGCAGGGGAGTTGGTGATGTGTTCTTTTGATCCCCGAGACAGTTTTGGCAGCTGTGCTTTAATTTTTATTTTTGTTAATACCAGCTAGGTGTTTACCCATGGCCTCTGGAAAGTAAGACTTTCTCGGGAGGGGAAAGGCATGCAAATACTGCTCATTTATTTAATGCTGAAGGCACTGGCTAGCAAAGAAAGGCCATTGCTGGTCCTTTGGCTCTTGTATTTGCTTTCAGACTCTAGGAAAAGCAATGGCAGGGAAGAAACAAAAGAAAGGAGAGAGGAGAGGGTTTAAGGCATCACAGAAAACAAAGCTTGTTAAGCTTGGGAGATGGTCACTTTATAGATATTTTTACATAGGACCCAGGGAATGCTGGGTTTCCTGGGCAGATGCAGGATACACACTCACACCTGCACAAACACTCACCCCAAGGAAAGAGGGGGGTGCCCCCGCAAAAGCCAGTGCACTTTAGAATTCTGGGTTTGTTTTTTTTTGGATTCTGAATTAATTAGATACCATGTTGAATTCCAAATGTGATAATTAGGCAAATTAATGCTGCAGTGAAGTTATTAATGAGGCAAAATATGCTAATATGCTTTTGATAAAGAGCTCTTCTTCTGCCTTACCAAGAAATTGGCAAACATCTTTTATTTGAGGCCAGACAGCTCATCTCAAGTGATTTACTAAAAAGCTTCTCGGCCGTATGTTGTGAACAAATGTTGTAAATAGGGGTTAATGTCTAAATTTTTGATGTGGATAAGCCTTGTTTTTATGTAGCAAGCCCTGGATGCTCTTTGCCTGTCATCCAAGTGGCAACAGGGCCCAGAAAGGCAAAACCTTTTCTGTGCCCCTGAATGCTGTCATGAGGGTACCAAGCTCACTGGCTTATTCCTGTGGACAGCACCACCCACCAACACTCATCACAAGGTGAATGGTGGCTGCCACCCCTTCCCCCAACGTGCTCTGTTCTCTTCAGCAGACTTGGTGTCTCCTTTGGTTTTCAGATGTTCAAAAGTCCTCAGCCCAGAATCATTAGGGAACCCATTTAGCGGTTTGGAAGTGACATGGCAGAATTTCTCTTTCCGATCTGAAGTCAGCTCTGTACATCACATTGTGCATAAAGAACCCTCCTGGGACAGAGTGCAGACACCTCCTGCAAGGGAGAGTTGGTTATTAAAACAAGATGAAGGGGAGTCTGAAAAGCACCTTCCCCACACGCATGTGGTTATTTTAATCCTCTTAATCACATGCACCACGAGGGCACGGCCTGCATAACTTCCATTCACTTGAATGTGACATTTGCTGACAGGTTTAACTGTGTTTCCCTCATCCTCCAGGAGGGGTTTAGCTTTTGTAAGTATATAGAGAGAAGCCCCTGCCACTGTTTGAGTACAGCCACCCTTGTCTTGCCCTTGGCTGGTGTGCTTCTGGTTTATGCCTGATAGCAGGACAGAGACTGTTTATTCAGGATAAAGCAGCTCAGAGACAGTGATGACGTCATCCAGAACTGCCGTTGACTGTCAGATGCAGAACACCTTTCTAAGAGGCGGCAGCAAATAAAGGGTTGATTTTCTCCTCAGACACAGTAGGCCATGGGAGCTGGTTTTCTGTTGAAACACATCTCAGTTGCATCCTTTGTATACTGTCACGACATTAACTTAATTGTCTCTGTGGCACACGATGGCTGCCGAACTTGTCCAAGTCTTGGCAACTGTATTTTAAGCAGGAATGAGAAGGAAAAGGGTTGGGGGTGGGGTGTAGCTCAGAGGGTAGGATGCTTGCCTCAGATGCACAAGGTCCCCAACACAACACAAGCTGGGAGTGGTGAAATATAATTGCTACTCCATGTCATAGTTAGTTTTTGTCAACTTGACACAAACTGAGACATAACCGGGGAAGAAGAACTCTCAACTGAGGAAGAGCCTTCCTCAGATTGGCCTGTTGGTATGCCTGTGAGGCATTTTTTTTTTTTTTTGATTTCTAGTTGATGGGTTGGGGAAGTCCACTGTGGGTAGTCACCCTAAGTGGGTGAGCCTAGGGTGTTTGAGAAAGGCATCTGAACGTGAGCCTAGGAGTAAGCTAAGTAAGCAAGCCACATGCAGTGCTGTTCCGGGAGCTTCGTTTCAGTTCCTGACTTCAGGTTCCTGCCTTGGCTTTCCATTGATGTTGGAAGCCAAGTAGACCACTTCCTCAGCCAACTAAGGTTTGGTTGTAGTGTTTAGCACATCAGACAGTGATCCGAGACGCCTAGAACTTGGGAGGTGGAAGCAGGGTTAGATGCTCAAGTTCATTCTTAGCTACAGAGTGAATCTGAAGCCAGCCTAGGGCATAGGAGACCCTGATTTCAGTAGAAGAAAACAAACGGGTTAGGAGAGGAGTGGCTTTTTTCCTTCTGAAAATTTCACTTGAGTTTCTCTCTAACAATCTCCATTTCTATTTTTGTTCATTGGTAGCGGCTTCTAGCGGAAAGGTGAGCGAATGGAGATAGATTGGCTAGCCAACAGCTTTGCAGTCCTTCTATGGGGCACAATTAGCTTGGGCTATGTGGTTGTATTTTTAACTGACTACCACTCCACAGTGATTATCTCAACACTTGGATGTCTGGACATGAGCTGGGGGTCTAAGTCGGAAAGCCCACGTTGCTCTGTGGCAGGGAGTGTGAATAAACCTTCAGACCTTGGGTCAGCTGTGTGACTCAGTATGTGACTTTCACTTATGTCCCCTAGTTCTCTTAACTGTGACTTAGAGATCATTCCTTGGGTTATTATAGGAAGTCATTAGGACTGCAAATACAAAGTGTCTAGCACATTAAACTTGTTAATAGGTGACAGCTGTTAAGGTAGTAAACGAAATTCAGATCAGGTTCATGAAGAATTAAAGTGCAGTAGGAAAACACTGTCGCACATTTCCCTGTACCTTTTAAGACATAGGCTTCTGGTGGGCACAGGCGCCCTTCTGTTGGACGGATCCCCACTAGGAAGTACTAAGTTTGAATCAGCATAATCTGTGCCAAAAGGTAGAGACTTTGAGGGATGGGGAAGGGGGCAGGCCCGCTGATGAGTGGGCTGAGGAAGGGTACTTCTGGGGCTTTGGCATGAAGCTGTGCACGAGGTATGTAAACCCATCTTCTGAGTCACTTGGAAAGCCTTCAGGGAACATGTCTGGTAGAGGCAATGAAGTGAGGGCCTTTTGGTGAATACAAAGTGGCAATTGTGTCGACTCTAGGTTTCTGTGAAGTTGCAGCTGGCATAGTTTCTAGAATATTCGCACAAGTCTAAGCATTCGGTAAGCTAGATTTAAAGGTGGCACTAACCCAGTCACACAAAATAGAGATGGAGCAGAGTCGTGAGCTCAGCAGGAGACCGACAATGCCAGCTGCGGATGAGGGTGTCCTTCCATCCTCCTTGTTAGGTGTTCCAAGCCAGGTGGGAGTGGAGGACTCTTTCCTTATTAGTCCCTGGATCTTCTTCGATGAAGTCATAATGACATGCATGTGATTCTAGCATTTGAAGATAAAATAATTTATTTTTAATTTTTTGAACAACATATTTCTAAACAAAAGCCAATTACTATATTTGGTGCTAAATTGGAAAATAGAAGCCAGCAATCTGTTTCAAAGTTGGAAGAAAATCTGGCTGCTTTGAATTTATTGAGCGATGGTACAGTACTGTATTTTTGTGAGCGAATTAAGATATTTTCGGGGTCAATTGTGAATATACTTGGTTTTCATGTCATGAGCCAGTATTAGAACTTAACCCTTGAGTAAAATTTGACTTTTCTGTGTATTAATAAGTGATGAACACATTCATATGTGGCTAGCATGACTCAGAGACCAAAACCCTGTTTTTTTTTTTTTTAATTTCTATTCTTTTCGCATACATTACATCCTGACCACAGTTTCTCCTCCCTCCATTCTCTCAGCACCCCTCCCCCACTTCCTCTTTTCCCCAGATCAAGTCCTCCTCTGTTTCCTTTCCAAAAAAAAAAAAAAAAAAAAAAAAAAGCAGGCTTCCTAATGCTATCCACCCATTGTCTAACACCCCCATATCGCGGCTTAACACGGCAACCCAGTAGGATAAAAGGGATCCCAAGCATGAGCAAAGAGTCAGAAAAAAATCCCTATTCTAACTGTTAGAAGTCTCACAAGAACACCAAGCTACACAACCATAAGGTATATGCAGAGGACCTAACTCAGACCCATCCAGGGCCCCTGTTTACAAACCTGGGCCTTACGGCAAGATGATGCCTGTCCATGCCGTTGGTGAGAGATTTTTCATCTGACTCTGTTACTCAGGGAGGTAGGGACTTTGCTGAGCTAATCTGTGGTGTTCTTGCTTTGCTGGGATGGGGTTTTAACTCAGGCTGGTGGTTGGCGATCCTGTCACTAGAATTGGGGGGACTGGTCCTGGGCTAACATTTATCTACATATCTCCTGGGAAGTCCTAATTCTTGTGTCATGACCACCCTGAACACTTTTGGCTGCTCTCCTCCTTTGGTCCTCTATTCTTTCCCTTGGCACATACCAATGAATGCTATTTCCTGGTTCCTCCAGGACCATAGGAGACCCACAAAGCTTCCCATGGCCTTCTGCCTTCAAACCCCATGTGCTGTGTCTCCTCTATGGCTCCTACCCCTAGCCTCCATGGGAACTGGGTTACTGCATATTGGCCATTTCTCAACATGAAGTGAGATCTTGGTGCTCTCTTGGGATACCTGGTGTGACTTGGGAAGGGTAGGGATAAGAACTCTCCCTAAGAGGTGTAGAAGCTTCTAAATCTCAGATTTCTCCCATGGTATCCTTAACCCAGGTGGGATAACGTTATTTGCCTCCCAGGAACAGGAAAAACTTTCTGACTGACCACATTTTGTTCACATCTTTTATGTGTGATCCAAGTCCTAGGCTTTTGAAACTCAAAACTCCTTTCTCTCAAGCTATTCTCATTTCTTTCCTTGTTAGATCTTTCTGGAGGAAACAAACTAAAGCAGAATTCTTATGTTCCTGAGTGGCAGAAAATGTGGCAATTCTAGACACACTGGTGAACATTAGGAAATGCCTCAAGGGGCTACCATGACTGATAGTACTCAGCATAAGGAACTGGCCAAGCCTCTGAGGGATTCTGTCCCTTTCCTGGATCTTGCTACCACTAGCTTTATGTTTCTCAGGAAAGTGAGTGCAGTCTGGCAGTAAGAGAAGCCTGGACAAGCATGACACTTACTGAGAGTAAGAGGCAGGGGTCTTCTTCCTTACATATTGGTAGAAACCTTCTCCCCAAAAGGATCATGACATCCCCATGTCTAAGCACCTCTAGGCAATAAGTCATACTGTTTATTGCCAGATAATAAACAGTATGTTTTTCATGCATTCAAAAACACAGGAGCTAAAACAGTTGGTATTGTAGGGAGAAGCAGTCATTCAGGTGATAATATTAGTGGATGCTATCATCAGATGAACTTAGCTATGAGAGATACCATTTCCCCTTGTATTAGCCAGTTTTCTGTTGCTGCAAGGAAATACCCCAGGCTGAGTATTTTGTAAAGAGTAGAGAAAGAAAAGAGGTTCTGCTTAGTTTATAGTTCTGGTGGTTAAATATTGACGATCATGAGAACTTGTTGGATTGACCTGTGGTAAGTACATCTATGGCTGTGTCACAAGAAGAAAGGGAAACAGAATCACAGCAGTGTACAGAAGAAATCAGTTGGAAAGATGGGAGGCCAGAGAGAGTGAGCAGGCAGGGCCAGTCCTGTTATGTTATTAATTCCTTCTTGAGGAAAGTAACCAGCATCTTGTGATAAGCACATTAATCCCATCTAAGGATAATTCTTACAGTTATCTATCACCTTAAAGGATCCACCATTTCTTAATGTCGATGTTCTTGGGGCCAAGCTTTTGAGTGCCTTGAGAGGACACATTCAAGCCCTATCTGTGGTGGTTTGAATATGCTTGGCCCAGGGAGTGGCACTGTTAAGAGGAGTGGCCTTGTTGGAGATGTGTCACTTTGGGGGTGGGCTTGGAGACTGTCCTCCTAGCTGCCTGTGAGACAGTTCTCTTGTGGTTGCCTTTGATACAGCACAACTCTCAGCTCTTATAGCACCACGTCTGCCTGGACGCTGCCATGCTTCCTGCCATGATGCTAATGGACTAAACCTCTGAAAGTGTAAGCCAGACCCAGTTAAATGTCTTATATCAGAGTTTCCTTGGTCATGGAATCTCTTCACAGCAACAAAACTGAAACTAAGACAATATCCAAGCCACAACACCTTGCAAAGTGCCTTGAACTCCCTGGAAGCCATTTAGAAATGGCAGAAGATAGGAATGTGTCATGGAGAGATATATTGAATAGATTTGGATGACCCAAGATAACATATTTCAGAACTGCAATTTACAGCAAACAATGAGAGCATGTGGTGCGAATGGAGTTTCTTGTATTTTTTTTTTTTTGTGACAAAGAACTTTTAATTTTTTTCCCATTGAAACTTTCAGTTCTATATTATGGAAAACATGAAAAGTATAGAGCTTACCATTTTATCCAAGTGTTATTTCAGTGTTATCAAATATATTCATAATGTATGCAACAGTCACCATTCCTCTCCAGAACCGCATCATTATCTTGCATTGAAAAGCTATCCATTAAGCAATGGCTACCCATGCTTTCTGCTCTGCATCCCAGGCTATAATTTCTGTCTTGGTGAGTTTGGCTTCTCCAGGAACTGCATGTAAGTGGAATCGTGCCACAAATGCTGTCTTTACTTGTGGGTTATTTTACTTAGCACAATGTTTTCAACACTGATCCATGGTCTAGCATGAGTTTGAATTCCTTTTCCTTCTGCCCTATGATTTTAAAGGAAGAGCATCTTCCATTATATGATGTGCAGAATTTGCATGTCTGTGTGTGTGTCCATTTATCTGTTGATGGACATTGGGGTTGTTGTGTTTAGTCTGTAAATATTCTGCTTGGAATGTTTGTGTACAAATGTCTGTCTACATCCTTACTTTCAATTCTTTAAGTTATAGACCCCAAAGTAGGATTGTAGAACCCCATGGCATTCTGGGTCTAAAATTTTGAGGAGTTGCCATCTGTTTTTGTACAGTGGAATTACCACTTTGTATTTGTATTTCTACTGGAGTTTCAGGTCTTTTTTTTTAAACACCATCACTAATACTTGCCATTTTCTGCATATTTGATAAAAATGTGTGTGGAATAGTATCTCATTGTGCTTTTGCCTTTCTGTTGCATTGCCCAGCAGACCAGTTGTGCTGAATCCTTTGTCCATTTGAAAGTTACAGATATATTTTTCCGTTATCTGAAGGCTTTGGGGATTTTTAAGTTCATCCCACTCTTTTGCCCATAATGTAATGTCATTCTACAGGAATGTGCTTGCAGCAGGAGGAGGAGGGTTAAGAGGGCAGAAACACTCAGGAAGATAGAACACTGAGGACCAAACCTCAGAGAGTCATTCAGTGTCCCCAGCATGGGAGACTTCCCAATCCAGCCCAGTTTCTGCCTGGATTGCTTTTCTGTCACACAGGGCACTCACGTGTCTGTCATTCCACAATGGTCCAAGGAGCTTTCAGTCATCCAAGCCCTTGCTAGCCTGTTGTCTTCTAAGATCTCTCCTGAGCCCCCCAGGTGCTCTTAGGAAACATCATTTGTTCATGCATTCATTCAGTCACTCATGAAATATTCTAGTGCACATACTATCACTGGGCACAAAACAATGTGCCAGCTTCTGGGAAAATGTCAGTGAGTGAGCCAGTTTCTGCTCCCAACGAATTCTCTGATTACTGGGGAAACAGTAAGTTATCTGGCAATTACAGCTCATTGTGAGTAAGTGCTAAAGTGGAGGGGAAAATGGTGAGAAAGATTATCTTCCCGAGCTGGGAGCCAGTGTTAGAAGTATTTATGGGCTGTTGTGAACAACCTCATCTTCTGCCTGTTAAGTGTAAGCTTGTGTTTCATTATTTTTATTTTTATTTTTATGCCTCTTAACCAAAACCATTTACACTCAGTCTTTGACATCTGTAAAGCATAGCCTCTCTTCGTGAGGAGTAGGCTTCTAGCACTGAGGCGTTTCCCTGCACACTGAGATATGTGTATATCATTTAAAACTTGAGATTTGGGCTGGATACTGTCAGATGGAGCTTAGAGAGAGTATTTGGGAGCTAGCTGGATTAAGGCCTCCCTGATTGGACTTACAGAAAATCCACCACCGTTGGGTAAAAGTGCGTGTGTCACTTGCAGTCTGTAGCACAGAGGCGGGGCTCCTGAACCCTGTGAACCGCAGTGTGTGGGAGGTATTATTTCATTTACCAATAATGAACCCATAGTCAGAGGCAGAGGGCATCAAGTAGTTGTAGAGGTGACCCCCACCTCCCATGCTGAATATGATCCAGGAGAAGCACGTGTTGAGGACTTTATTTTTCTTAAGAGAGGGGTTGTTTGCTTGTCTGGGCTTTGGCAGCCCTAGAAGGTATGTGGGTCCTACTGAGAAAGACAAGGGGCAACTAATATGAAAAGTAGAAAGTGTATGTGTTGGGGGGTGTATTACAAAGAGGCCAGATCAGTTGTTATATAGACAGCTTCATACTTGAATACGTGCTTTAACTAGGTAGCAGCGAAGGGGGACTATGGGGGATTACTGGGAAGGAAGAATCAACGGATATGGATTTTGAGGGTTAAGAAATGGGGAAAAAAACCAAAAAGGACTTAAGATATTGGTTTTAGGATTAAAAGGGAGGTTTTAATTCAGAAGACAAAGGATTTACTGTTAGGATAGTGACAATTAAGTGCTGGTTGCATATAGCTGGAACTGCAGCCTTCAGGTGGCCCTCAAATGTCCCCGTGTTTTGGCAAGCCGCTCTCTCTTCGGTATTCTCCTCTTTCTGAGGACAGGATGCACATTACAGAAGCTGTGTATAACTAACTTGCTTTAGAACAAAGCTCTCCTTTTAGCTAAAACTTGTTATTTAAAAGATTATTTATTCCCCATTTTGAAATAGCTCCTTCTCAGCCTTTGACAGGGCTCTACCGCCTGGCTGACATCAGTTCCACCAGGCAGCATGAGAGGCTTAAAATCAGACCTCAGGAAGCCGTCAGCTCATCGAGCAAATGATAAATCATCCCAAATGCATACTGAGCAGGGATTTGATATTTCTAAAGCACAGACAAAACTGCTGTTAGGCCTGTCCTTCCAGTTACCCGCACCAACCCTGGGCCAGGATGCAGTAGCATTTGGGTGCTCTCAGGCTGCAAATGTAAGCCTTTATAGATGGCCAGGGAGAACACTGGACACACGTTGTTGTCCTGGGAAAGGCACAGTTTTTAGTAATGCTAAGTCACTTGGATGCTGGCCCATGGGGAAGTCAGTTCAGTTCTGTGGGTTGAGGCTGGAAGTGCAGCTCTTACCAGTATGCCTTGTTTTAGGATATGATTTTCAGTGCTGTGTCCTGTCCCCCGACCCCCCCACTCATGCATAGTGCTTAGGGCTGTTTCAGATCCATTATTCTAGCAAAAGCCACTTGGCTGTCCCCTAGTGGGAGAAAGACTGGAAAAATCATGGACCTGCCTTTCAATAGCTGTGAGACTTTGGGCAATTACTAAAACCTAAAATGACTAAGAACTCCCCCATTCCTCAAGCACCATCGATTTTTACAGATGGATCCTCCTCTGGGGTTGCAGCCTTTAATATAGGCGGACAGGTTTCTTCCTTGTAAAGGGGGCAAAAATAATATCTACATTAAGAGAATGATTGGGAAGAATAGGTAGGCAAATTTTGTGACATGTTTGGCTGAACATGCTGCCCTTGATGGGTGGCACACAGGAAGTTATTTCAAGACAGATCCATAACTCTTAGTATTAACAATGATGATGCTACATGGCGTGCCATGTGGTCAGATGTGCAAAATGTAAAAATGTCTTTAAAATTACTCTTCATCTTCCTCCTCTTCTTCCTCTTCTTCTAGACTCCATTCTTCCAAGTAGTAGAAATGTAATCTCAGTCATCAAAACAAAACAATACAAAACGAACGAACGAATGAACGAACCAACCAACCAACCAACCAACCAACCAACCAACCAACCAACCAACAAAACAGCAGTATTGAGAACTCCTCCCTCTGAGAGATGGAGGTGGGGGGAGCTAGAGATGAAAACTTACACCTATAATCCAAGTACTAGGGAGGCTGAGCCAGGAGAATTGAAAGTTCTGGGCTACCCTGAGCTATAAAGTACAATGGCAACCAAAAGAATCCCAATCAATTCAGGATCTTGGGCTGTGTGAATTTTTACGGAGGAGGCCTGGTTCCTGTAGTTGTGACTTCATGGTCCCCACCTTCCCTACTTCCCATCATCCCTCTGAGCTTATGTCTACAAAGATAGCAGCTGCATTTTCTCCTTCTGCCTTCCAGGCCTCTCCAGGTCTTCCACTTGCTCATTCCTTTGTTGCTCTGCTACTGAGGAAGTCTTATTATCTGACTCACCACTGTCCAGCTGTCCTGGGCACTGCCTTACAGCAAGTTGACTTCCTCTGGAAAGTTCTTTTTTTTTTGAATTAATTTTTTATTGGATATTTTATTTACATTTCAGATGTTATCCCCTTTCCCCATTCCCCCCCCCCCCAAGAAACCCTCTATCCCATCCCTCCTCCTCCTGCTTCTATGAGGATGTGCCTCCCCCACTCACTCCCACCTCCCCACCCTCAAATCCCCCCACACTGGAGCATCCAGCCTTCATGAGACCATGGATCTCCTCTTCCACCTATGTCCGACAAGGCCATCCTCCCCTACATATACAGCTGAAACCATAGGTCCCTCCCTATGTGCTCCCAGGCTGGTGGTTTAGACCCTGGGAGCTCTGGTTGGTTGGTTTTGTTGCTCTCTCCATGGGACTGCAAGCCCCTTCAGCCCTACAACCTTATGAGGTCTTCACTGTGCCTTTCTCACCTGTACTTGCCGCGTGTGACACACAGAATGTCCGGCTGCTTTTTCTCGCTGCTGATTTTCCTCTCATCCTTTCTGTGTCTAGCCCGTTGGAGCAAGAGCTTTCTGTTGAGCTTTTGAGATGCAAAAATTCTTTGCCCTAAACCAAGCTGTGAGTTTCAAAACTGAAACTCCCAAGACAAAATTGACTTTTTTTTTCTCATGGAATTTTTGTGATGCTATCCCTTTCCCTGGGCAGTGAGTGCTGGATGCTGAAGTGTCTGCCTGGGGAGACAGGGGTGGGCAGACAAAAATGGAAGCATTTTCAGGGCACATGAATGTTTCTTAAAACCTCAGGAGGTGTTTCTAACACATCCCTATTATTACATCTGCCCTCCACACAGTTTCTGTCCTGTGGGGCTGAGCTGCACATTGATTTGCTTCAAGGTTGGAACATTGGAGGGTGATTCTCTTCTGACCTGTTGTTGGTAAAGTAAAAGAAAAGAAAATTAAAGAAGCAGACAGAGAGGCTAAACCCAAAAGCCAGACCCTTCTGATCTGCAAAGCATTGGTTGAACACAGCGTTAAATGCAGCTCTGGCCCCCGTTCTGCTTTTTCTGTCTCCCAAAGGTCATGCCATTTTTCTTGATCTGTTTTCTTATTTTCCCCATTCTACAGTTCATCATTGGATGTTCTGCTGCCTAGGCAACAGCATTCGGGGGCAGCTCTCAACAACGAGTTACTGGAGAATATTCTGAGATCCACGCATGCAGAATTTCCTGTAATCTAGACTTTGTTCCTTATTTTTGCTTTTTTGCTGTCAGTGTGTAACGTCGTGTTCACGCAGAAAATCTGTTCAGACCCACGTGTGCATCTTTTTGGGTATGGGATCTGCGTCAAGACTTCTCTCAGTTCCAGAGATGTCATTGTTGCTGTCGTGTTCAGGAGACCGATCATACTGATGCTGGTGGCATTTCAACTCGTCTTGCTTTCTCTGTCTGATCAAAGTTCTTTTGAACCCTACTGTTTTGTCAGCTGGACATCAGTGGCCTCGGCCTTGGATTTTACCCCCATAGCAAGAATGAGAAAAATGTAGGCAACGTTCTTTGGGTACCTGAACAAGATTTGCTAGCTATGCTAAAACAGGATTTATAAAAATTGAACTATGAAAGCCATTTTAAAAGGTTTGCCAACAGCAGCAGCAATAATTTTAGTTTCAGTGCCTGGTACTTTATTCTTTATATTCATTACCCCACACAGCTTCACCAACTAATTTTAAAGGCTGGGGCCTTCCTTTTGTTTTATAAGGAAAAGGGCATTAGAGATGAAATGACTTACTCGTCTTTGGTCACAGAGTATAAGTGGAGACAACATTTGAAACTTTTGTAGGTTTAACCTCAGATCCCCTGTCCACTGGGCTGGAATGGGGCCATGCTGCAGTTCTTGCTGGACATCTTCTTGGCACTGCTGAATTTCTAGATTGGTCTACGCCTGATGGATAGTAGGTACACATCAGAGCGAGAAGAAAGTGATTGATGGTTTGAATTGAAGGTTAATGTTCTGTGTTCTCTGGCATTTCCTCTCACCAATGGCATGAAGATAATAGGTCTAAGCCCTTCTTCTCAGTGGTCCTTTATCTTCATCCGTCCTCACTGCCTGCTTCAGACAGTCATCCTACAACAGGATGCTGGGAGGCTTCCTGATGTCCTTTTCCGATGCCTGCTTTGTTTTCTTTTGATCCAGGTCGCACATAGCAACCAGAAGAATCTTTCTAATCCGAAAATCTGTTCACAGCCACTCAGAATCCTGAGAGCAGGTCTGACTTTTCAAATGGCCTTTTGGGGCTCTCGTGTCTTCCACTTTTAGGCTTCTTTTTCTCACACCGCATAGTTCTTCGCTTTGAACCTTGAGAACGGAACCTCTCTCCCTTCTTCAGGCATGTGCATGTTCTGATTCCTCAACAGCGTTGGTTCTCAACCTTCCTAATGCCTCAACCCTTAAATTCAGTTCCTAGTGTTATGGTGACACCAACCATAAAACTACGTCATGACTATCTTAGAACTGTAATTTTGCTACTGCTATGAATTGTAACGTAAATATCTGTGTTTTCTGATGGTCTTAGGTAACCTTGTGAAAGGGTCCTTTGCCACCCCCCAAGGGGTCACACAGCCCACAGGTTGAGAATTGCTGTTCTATAGGAACATGCTACACTTCTCTGTCCGTGACCTACTGATCTCCTGGCAGCTTCCCCGAGCTCCTCTGATCGGATAAGGAGTGCTTTTGGTGTCCTTTTGGTGTCCCACCATACCCTGCTTGTCCCACACATGTACCTGTTATTCTCCTATGTCGATCTAAGGTCTGCCATAAGTCACATTTGTTTTAGTTCTAGGCCTGGTATCTGGTCACCACAGAATGCAGCTGTCTCATGGAATCTTCAAGACGAGTGGTTCTGTTGCCATCCCTAATGGAGAGATGGCCAAGTTTCTTCTATAGGAATGGTGTGGTCTTTGCATGTAAGCTCTGCATATCTTCCCTCATACTCTCATTTATCTTTACTTCTTAAAGATTTGTTGTACTGTGTCTATGTCTGCCTGTGCATAGGTATGTACATGTGCATGCAGGTACCTGTGAAGGACAGAAGAAGACGTTGGATTCTGTGGAGCTGGTGTTACAGACCGATGTGAGCTGCCCGACATAGATGCTGGGAACTGAATTCGGGTCCTTTGTAACGTGTTAAGTGCTCTTAACCACTGAGCAACCAGTCTCTCTGGCCTTAGCCCCATACTTTTAATCACAGGCTGCTCGTAATATACAACACAACACAAACGACATGTAGATATTTGTGTTTCTGTGCCGTTTAAGAGTAATGGCCAGAAAAAGACTTATGTATGTGTGGTACATCCATAGTTGTATTTCAAATATTTTCTATTTGGTTGGCTACAGATGGAGAACTTGCAGACAACTGTTTCTGTTGGATAAATGCAGAGCTAGAGGTGATGTCTTTTTTGTAGCCATTTTTGAATCAGAATAGCAATACCGAACCTTGGGCTTGGGAAGGTCATTATCTCGAGACTACGTTTCTCAAAGCAACAAATGAAAACAGCCTCTAAAGTCCTCGGTACAGTCTTTCCGGAACTGTGGGGAGGCTTTTGTCAGATGTTGAAAATCTAAACATTTCAAGATTTCAAAAGGTAAGAGGTTCAAAATGACTTACAAGTATAGATCCAACAACTCCCCAAATGTTTCCCTTTTGTTACTCAGTCAGTTGGTTATCAAGTAGAGAGGCCCAGGGAAGCTCCCATTGCAACCTAATTCATGTGGATTCTCTCATTCTATCTGACAAGATTAAAAGCAGACTTTTAGCTCACTGCCCCTTCCCCACAGCCCTCCTGTCCCAGGACTTAAGCCCTTGAATACATCTGTTCCTTGGCTCTTCTTTTTCAGCAGACAGCCAGGACCTGGAAAAAGCTTCATGTCGCAAAGGCTGAGGTCCCCCAGTTAGCAGGACCAGATGGGACTATTGACTGCACGGAAGAGTTAAGAGTGCCATCCCTGGCTCTTACTCCCCTTTCACAATCCCCGTTGGATTTTCATACAAATTAAGTCTCCCTGGGTCTTTTCTCCCTGCCCTTCCCCAGTGTACTTTCCCAGGCTTCAGGCTTTGTGTGTATTCGCAAGATACACACAGCAAAGGCAAAGCTCAGACTACTGTTTGCTGTGAATACTGTGTTCATACAGGTCCCCGCAGCCCCACCCTGACAGGCACAGCCTTCTCTTGTTGCCTGAGCATCTCTCTGAGCCCTGGGAACCGGCAGGACAGCGAGCAGAGGGCGAGCAAACAGACGGGGAGCTGCGTTTAACACCATCTGCCACTTCTACCGAGGTCAATGGGATAAACCGATTTGCTAAACAAAATGGTTAACAACTCATGAATAAAAACTTGAAGAAAAATTCCAAAAGGGATTTCTATATTGTTCTTAGTCTATAGTTTGCTCTTCTCTGCAGTGACCTGGCCCCAAACTGCTTTTGGACATGCAGTTTTCTCTGGTTCCAGTAGGGGGCAGCTGCCATTAGGCCTGGAGAGAGAGCTCATTTATAAAACCTTTCTAAAAATCCCGATGAGATGTTCGCCTCCCACAGGAACAAGCCACCTGAGTGGTTATCAACACCAAGTGGTCAGTATGAAGAACATATGCACATAAGCATCGTTAAATGGGCTCATCAGGCTGTATTATTTATTCATTCATTTATATATGTACCAATAACATTGAAAGAAAAAGAAGCCATGATTTTTGAGAGAAGGGCACAGGAGGGACTGGAGGGTGGCGAGCCCAGGGGGAATTAGATACATACATGTAGGAACTCTGGATGGGGTTTGGGTAATGATTATTTTTGAATGTTTACCACACACAAACATGTCCTTAGGCAGTGGTGTTTATGGACGTTTCTACCATTTTGGTGGTTGAGAACATTATGAACATATGATCGTATTTTTTTCTCTTGTTTATTTAATTTTTTTGTTCCTGTATAATAATGATAGCAACATTGCCATTCGAACAGTTTATTTATCCCGTCTACAGGTAATGGACATTTGAGTTGTTTCTTTATCTTTTTCTTCCTTCCTTCCTTCCTTTCTTCCTTCCTTTCTTTCTTTCTTTCTTTCTTTCTTTCTTTCTTTCTTTCTTTCTTTCTTTCTTTCTTTCTTTCTGGTAATCATGAATTATACTTTTGAGGTCATTCTAGTCTATACCCCAGCGCACATGGGCTCATCAACTCACACATGGGTTTCTATAGGGTGAAGTCCTCAGCGTGGAAATAGATGTCTTTAGTTTGACTGGATAATGTCCTACAGGCTCTAAGAGGTCCAGAAGAGCCCCATTTTCACCAATACTTGTGCTTATCAGGCCTTTTGACTTGGAGGCTAATGTGGTTTCCTCACTCTCAGGCCAGTGATGGGCAAGGACACCCTTAGTGCCTTTCATACGGTTCCCGCAGCAAGGACCTATGGTACTTCCTCCCCTCAAACACAGACGACAGAAGCCAATGCCACAGTGAAACATCAGCTGCACCAACACAACTGGAGATGGCTCCTCCCAGGGGGAGGAGATTTTTTCCTTGATGCCAGATCCCCTCGCCTCCTATGGAATGCACAATCAGTGTT
The DNA here is from genome assembly GCF_004785775.1 of Grammomys surdaster. Taxonomy (NCBI): domain Eukaryota; kingdom Metazoa; phylum Chordata; class Mammalia; order Rodentia; family Muridae; genus Grammomys; species Grammomys surdaster. Next base: position 2,144,849 of record NW_021620757.1, read on the forward strand.
AACAATGGCAATTAGACTCCACGCCATCTGGATGGCCAGGGCAAGCAGAGATACTTAGCTGCTGGCAGAAGCCAGAGGATGAGCCAGGACCACAGAGGCAGGTTCCTTCTGTGGAACTAGACCAGGACCATAACAACCAGGAGCAACTGTTGCTCAGCTCATTTGCTCAAGAGGAACCACCGGAGTGTCATGACGGGAGTCCTTAAGAAAAGAGCCTTCCCTCTTCATGGGCCCAGCTTCGTAGGTCCTGATTGTTCCAGGCTGTTGGTTCTGTGGCTCTTACCTGAGTTTCCTGTACAGAGTAAGGTGGGATAGTATAAAATTTCTCCTGCCATGTCAGAGGGAGGAGAGTACCACGAGAAAGCATAGTGCTCACTCTGAAATGGTTGATACTTTATTAGACTCAAGGGTTAGACTAGCTCTAGGGATGGGAACTTTGAAGAGACTGGGATTTGGGGTAATTTGCTCTTTGCCCAGAGGACCCTTTCCAGAGGGAGGGTTTTTGATATAGGAGGAAGGGAAGGTTAGACTTGTATTCTCAATCTGAAGTTTTTAGGGGTGTGCTGGGTAGTTTTATGTCAACCTGCCACAAGCTCAAGTCATCTGAGAGGAGGAAACCTCAGCTGGGAAAATGTCTCCATAAGTTCTGGCTGTAAAGCATTCTCTTAATTAATGATAGATAGGGAAGGCCTTAGACCATTGTGAGTGCCATCCTTGGGTTGGTGGTCCTGGGTTCTATAAGAAATCAGGATGAGCAAGTCATGGGAACAATCTGGTAATCAGCACACCCCATGGTCTCTGCATCAGTTTCTGCCTCCAGATTCCTACCCTGTTCTGAGTTCCTGTCCTGACTTCCTTCAGTGATGAACAGCACTGTGGAAGTATAAGCCAAATACACCCTTTCCTCCTCAACTTGCTTCCTGGTCATGGTGTTTCATTGTAGCAATAGACAACCTAACTAAGACTGGGGGTGGGGTTCTATCTAAGCCTCAGAGTAGGGGCTGAAGTGAAATGAGGTGCTTTAATATGTTTTTACTAGAGTTTGGGAATAATAGAAGAAAAATAGGTAGAAATGGAAGAAACAAACCCATCGGTGGTGACTTGGTGACTTGGTGACTTGGTGTTAAGCTATTGTTTCCCCTTCATTCACTTGGCTACTTCTCTCTGCTTCACATTGTGTGTCCTTAGGATGGCAAAGCCCATCAGATTGCTTTCCCACAAGTCCTACAGTACTTTCCACAATACTCCTACTTTGCCAGGGACTGTCCCAGATAACACATGTTGTCCTGGTATAAAAATGATACCTGCTATTTTTAGGCATGTTCTAGTCTAGGTTACAAGTTCAACGGAAGCTTATCTAAGCCACCTGAGCAGGGTGTGCTTCCGGGAGGACCTGTTTCTGCTGGCTTTAGGTGGAGGCAGATCATCCTCATCCCCCACAGGACTTGCTTTCTCTGCAAGAGGCACCACTCTGAAGCCTGCAAACCCTAGTGCAGCTCTCCCCATCTATGTGATTTGGGGGAAAGTTACTTTATTGACTTGAGCCTCAGTTCCTGAAAGTGTTAAGTGGGGGAAATGGCCACAGTGTTTGGCTCATGGGCAGTGCATTTTAGCCAATAGTATTTTTCCTTCAGGGCAGAATCCAAAATCAGAGAGTTTTAGGGCCTGGGCCCAGGAAACTCCCAATTCTGAGTTTTCAGTTGTTTGAATTCAGAAAACCTTCAGAAGCAATGTGTTCCCTCTGTGGTTGAAGCGGCCATCACCCACCCATGCTATCTTACGCGGACCCTGCTTCATACACTGATCCCTTGTTCCTTACCTGATGCACACAGGCGTTTTGTTCTCGTCTATCCCCAGGCTGGGCCTAAGCTGCCCTAGGTCTGAGCCATAGAGGACTGTTAATGTACACAGACATGCTCTCTTTCTTCTGGTTAGTTTCCTGCCAGGCTCCAACAATATGAGCAGGAGTTAACTCTGGGAATCCAGTCAAATCTGCAAGTTTCTGGGAATCTGCTTTCGTAGAACTGGGATGGGGCTTAAGAGGTTGTACTTCTAACAAGATCCCAAGTGACACTGTTCCTGCTGGCTCAGGATTTCTGAAGCTTTGGAGTCTTGGGGGGAAAGTGTGTTTGCTGAAGGCTGAGTCAGGTTCTTTCTCAGAGCAGACTGAAGACTTCCTGTGAGCAGCAAGCCGTTGGTGTTGGTTCTCTCCACCCACTGCTCTGCAGTACCCAGAAGTGAGGAGACACTCAATAAACATTCATCTCTTTCTATAGAGTTCAAACCCAATTGAGAGCTATAGACTAACCCCTTTAGTTTAGAGTCTGCCATTCGTTCATCATACACAGGTTAGCTTTCACCTTACTAGGTAAAATGACAGTTAGGTCAGGTGACAATTGTCTGTGGGTTGATTGTTTGAGATAGATGCTTGCACTGGATTCAGTAACCAAGTAGGCTGAGATGGACTGGCTCATTAGCAGGAGAGATGTACCAGTTTTCATCTCTTAGTGTTGGGATCACAAGTGTATGCCATCAAGCCTGCCAGGTGTCTGTGCGTGTCTGTGTGTGTGTCTGTGTCTGTTTACTGAGGATCAACCTCAAGTCATCATAATTTTGATCGCGTTATCTCTCCAGCCTTGATTATATTTTAGACATCTGCCTCACAACCCTTTATGAGCCAACTAAGGCCTTACTGCCATTTCCTCTTAAATACAGTGGCTCTCAATGTTCTCGGAGACAAATAGCATCACTGGGAGTTTGTCAGAACGGCAAGCATCTCAGCCCTACTCTAGACATCCTGAGTCAGAAGCTGGGAATGAGGCCAGCCATCATGGGTAACAAGCCCTTCAGGTAATGTTCATGCATTCTGCAGCCCAAGACCTGCCATCCGAGATGCCTAATACTGACCTGAGGCAAATTTGCAGTGCAGAAGGTCTTGGGATCCAGAAGCCTTTGAGGGGTGTGCCCATTGTTACACCATGGATGATTTTACACCTGGGAGCCTGGGCAATGTTTCCAAGAAGGAGGTTTGAAGGATGGTAACTTCAGGTAAGGAAAAGCAGAGGCAAATGATCTACCCCCTGGGGATAATTGTTTGGCTTTATGCAAATGTTCTGAGCCATAAAACCAGCCAGTGATGTACAGGAAATATATGCTCCCCATGCTGAGTGGTCTAAATAGAATATTATCAGTGCTCGAATTCCAAGCCCCTATCACACAAAGCCTTACCGGCATGAATTACGCCACACCTGCTAAATGAAACGCACATGGGGACATTATGGGAGTTTTCAACAGCATTTTATTTTGCATAATATAGCCTTTTTTTTTTCCAGAGTAGGAGTGGTATATTAAAAAGTCAGCAGGCACAGGGAGCTTACTTTAAAATTATTATTTCTTCACTCTGGTGCAGCAGACTTTATTTTCTTCTTCCTGCTGCTACAGTGCAGAAACACAGAATATTCCGTCCAGAAGAAACTAGAGATCAGTGGGTCCATTGCTGAAATTCATGGGTGAAGACACTGCTGTCTGGAGGCGTGAGGTGACTTTCTTTGAGCAAAGCACTGTGGGTTGGTACTGGCTCTCCTCATCCTCAGCCTGTGAGATGCCTGTTGATTCCCCCAGGAATCCTAGATGAGCTTAGGGACCTGGGCAAGAGGCTTCATGCTTTCTCTTGTGCATCTTAGACAGCATCAGAGGAATGGGTATGCATGTATATCACTCATGTGTGTGTATACATCCTGGTTTTAGCTTAGATGCCCAGATATCTTGTCTTCTTGAATTTACAAGTCACTCCTCAATGTAGTTCAGTCAGAAATATCTTCTATCTGCAAAAGACTGGGGGAGAGGGCTTGATCTCTAGGAAGCCAGTATCATCACTTTTGCAGACCAAGTTATCAATCACATGTTGGCGGTGGGAAGGGAGCTGCCTGGGCCATTGTCCAGCATCCTCTCAGATGGGTGTGGTACCAGCTTTGATGTTCTTGCCACCCTCTTGAAATCCTTAAAACGTTTGCAAAAGGAAGTCTGCAATCTCATTTTGAACTGGATTCTGCAAATTATGCCTGGTCTCTGCCCTCATCTTTCACATCCTTCACTTTACATCCCTCAAAACTCAGCGTCTCCAAGCAACCTTTAATGATTTCCCTAGTGGGTACCACGAGAGGTTGATTACTCCTCGTCTGAAATGCTTGGGACCTAAAGTGTTTTACATTTTGGAATATTAGCAAAAACATAATGATGTATCTCAGGGATGGAGCGTGAGTCTAAATGTCACCCATGTTTCATATAGTCATCATACAAATAGCCTGGAGATAATTTAATATAACAGTTTTAATAATTTTGTTCACGAAACAAAGATTGTGTGAACCAAACCTTAGAAACTAAAGCGCTCACTCTCAGACCCTCAAGGTGACTGGTAATCTATGGTTGCTTGGGTATTGCCATCATTATTAGCTTATATATTACCAATAACCAATCGTCTTTTCACATTTATTTACATGTAAATACTTAGCAGTATAAAATACAACTGGAGCTATTTCGCCATGTAGATGCTCGAGTAGTTCTTGCTTTTTGAATATTTTAACTTGTGCATTGGGAACGGAAATGTCCAATTTGTATTAGAATGCTAATTCTGTAATAGTGATGATACTAATCCCTGATGTTCGTTGCTCTCTACCGATGCTATGAAACAGACTATCTCCTTCCTTGGTATAGCTCATTGGTAGAGCCCCACACGGTCTGTGCAAGACAAGTTGTATATTCTAAACCCTCTTAAAAAGAATAACAACAATAACAAAAAACTAAGCCCCTTTTATTTTCAGATGGTACCTCTCATTCAGTAGTCCAGGTTGACCTTGAACTGACTTTCCCAAGCAGGCCTTGAACTCTCTGTGTCAGCTTCCTGAGTATCTGCGGTCTGTGCCACCAGACCAGGCTCTAGGTAGATATCATCACCATCATACTGTTTAGCATATGAGCAGGCAGAGGCTTACGTAAATTAATTGGCGTACGGTTACACAGCTAGGCGTTAGAGTTGGAATCCAGGTCAGCCTGCACAGAGCAGACACCCATTGTGCCAGTGCAATCTTCCGGTGTTGTCTGAACACTGTGACATTTCCTTCTTTCTTCTTACCCGTAGGGGAGAAGAGTTGTGTCCTTCATTGCAGAGATGTGCTCCTTATCCAGTTTCACCAGGTGCCTTGCCCGGCACAGGCAAGGCCCTCAATGAATATTTATTTGAGAAAGGGATTTGGTGAAGTTCCGTGTGTTTACCATCTCAGAACGTCCTGCCAACTATCGACGCTTCGGGTTTATGCTTAACTTTGTGAAGGAATCTGCACAATATGGATGGCGAGAGCCGTGTGATGCTTTCTGTTTGACTTCATGAATTATTTATGGAATTAACACTGGAATCATGATTAATTTGTGGAGGTAAAGAAGTTGCTGCGTGGCTTGGTGCCCATCTTTTCCTGGCAGGGATAAATTACTTTCCCAAGGGCTGCAAGGTGAAGCCTTGGGATGTTGGTTTCCAAGGGCAACACATACTTGGACTTTCTTCTTGCTTTTCTTTCTCCCAGTTGAAAAAAAAAAAAGGAAACACAAATCGTATCTAGACCAATCGCAAAGGCCCTGTCTCTGAGCAGCAAGCCAGTTTGGATCCTTTCAACATTTAGCAAATGTGTGTCTGCTAGGCACCCAGTGTATACTGTGCATTCAAGACCATTGGAGGCGTGGTCTTTAATCCAAGGACGCATGTTTCTGTCCCTATGAGGGGGCAGAAGTCCCTGGCAGAGGGACACAGGAATGGAACACAGATCTTTACTTTGTTCCAGGTGTCGAGTGTCAGAAATGCATGTCCTTAAGGGTCGTAGTAAGAGTCATTCCTGAAGGCAAATGCTCATGTACAAGCCAAGTCCTAGAGACCAGAAAGGAATGAGTAGCTAAAGATAAGGACAGGAACAGGGTGGGGGGTGGGGTGACCCCCAAAGGACAAGGAGTGACCCCCTAAAAGGCCAGGAGCAGGACCCAGAAAAAGTAGAAAAGGCTGGTGTTGGGACTGATCCTGAGAGGAAACCCTGAGTTGACTCAGGAAGAACAGCGTGGAGAAAATCTGGTTTCAAGGGCTTGGCCCTGGTCTTGGAGGTTGACACTGGAAGATGGAGTCTGTGCTGTCTATGGCCAATTTGACTTGGGGTTCATTATAAGGGTAGCTCTGTTAGAAACAAGCTCTCTTCTGCTCCAGGTCTGCAATGGCTCCGTGAGCTCCCAGCTCCCTGATGGCTTCTGGAGGAGTAAGAAACCTGAATTGTCCAAAGGAAAATAGGGAAAGCAGGGATGGGCTGCAGCTGAGTGGAGCCATGATCCTGCTCCATCAATAAGCTTCCTTTCTGAGACCTGCAGTAGAATGATAATCTCTCTCCCATTTCCTCAAAGCATGCTGAGGAAATCTAACTGCGGCTGGGTTCAGCAGCCTTTATTTTGGAACTATAAAACCACAAACAACGTCAAACTACAAATGACCAGTTTACTTCGGTGCTGCTGGAATCCCCTCTCTAGTAAAGTACTGTTTACTAGTCACCAGTACACAGGCTCCACCTTGGCAGTGAGCCCTTGACGCTGCCAGCCTGTCCAAGTGTGTTGTTTATTCTCCTGTTCCTCTGCCGGCTTGAGCTGTGGCCTGGGCTGCCTTGCCGTGGTGACCACACTCAGGGCTCTAACCCTGTTGTTCCAGCCTTTACAGTAGGGAAAAAAAATTATTCTACACTCCATTTATTTCCAAGCAGAAAAGAACCAGGGAGCCCTGCAGGGTGAAGGCAGAGGCGAGGTGCTCCAGATAAGTGTCTCCCCCCTCTGTATTATTTATTAAAGCCGCTGAGGCATAACTAAGAGAAAGGAAAGGAACCAAGCAAATAGAAAGTACAATGGCCCCTCAGTTTTTAATAGGAGAGATGGCTGGAAGTGATTCCTAAATTATTAAATAAATCGATTTGATTCTAGGAGCTGGCCTCCAAGGTGTGTTGTCAGTTTCATTATCATTGTCTTCAAGGGTATCTGGAGTCACTCATGGAGAAAGTTTTTATGTTTTTTCCCCTTCTGTTTTCTGGGAAAGGCTGCAATCCACAGCCCCCTGCCTAATTAAACACTCTGCCATGTCGTGGGAACAGCGTTCTTTTATTTCGGTTTCCATTCTGATGCCATTTTTTTCCCTCTCAGTGGCTCACAGACACATAACGAGATCTGGTCAAATGTAGGGCAGACACCCTTTGGAGGTTCCCAATCCCATTTCAATTATAGGACCGTTGGCCTTAGAGACCAATTCTATGGTAATTTGTCTATACACAGGAGCCCCGTCCTTTTCCTATCTGCAAACCAGAATCCAGGGAGTACTGTCAGAATAAGTGCACCATCTCCAGTGACAAGGATGACTCCTTGATACACTTGAGGGACATAGTAGGTTTTATTTGGGGGCTTGGTGAGGACTGAAGTAGTGTTTGTGCCTTTCCTTCTCTCCATCTCCCCTGAAATACTTTGATTCCAGCCCAAGGATACACACAGAAAAAAAAAAAAGAACATCTACATTTTTTCCCCCTTAATTATCCTCCCGAGGAAAGCAGGCCAAGCACCAGGGTGCAAAAAATTTAAACCATAAATAACAAGCCGAAGGGAAATAAAAGAAATGACACCAGAATAAACCAAGCTATTAACTGAAAGCTCTGCATCACCGTCCTCCTCCTTGGGCCTGAAAAATCTCCGGGAAGGTAGTTAAGTATTTATTTTCCAAAGAGTGTTATTACAACCTGCAGCAATTAAAAATGGATGAAGGAAACACTGCCTTGTGATTTCCAGCGGTACTTCAGGCCCTGTCCCGGGAACTGTTTTCACTCTTGCCCCGAGGACATGAGGTGCTGAAGGACAAGGCTGGGTCCTTCGGGGATACCATTTCCTCTCAGGATTATGGTTGAAGGCAGGTACAAGAAGACTTGAGCAAAGTCTTGGGCAGAGGAGGGCTGGGCCCTGAATCACTGCATAATTGTTTCTGTCAACTCGGCACACCTGGCGCACAGAACTCCATTCACACCTGCAAACCTGTCAGCTTTCCAATTATTGGCTTGGCTTTCAATTTTCCAGATGCTCTCCCAGCCTTGGGGTTGCGGAGCAGTTGTGTATGCCTTGGCAACATGGATCCTTGAAGATGGATGCGTGAGGTGGGCACGGGTAGGGGCCTCCTCTATCACTTCCTGCACACAGCTAGGATCTCACGCTCAATCTTCTTGTTTCTTAGGAGTCCTGGGGACAGTATCCCCTCTGCTCTGCCCTGGGAGCTCCTGTTTTGGTAGATGGGGCTGGACAAAGCACGTGTCTCAGCAGGGATCCAGCTGCTAGACATCTAGCCCTTTATCTGCTGGGTTCAGAAGGGGATGACGAAGGCTTGAAGGGGCGCTGTGAGAAAAGCTGGGTGCAGCAAACTGTGCCTAAGAAGAACTCAGGGTTGGAGAACGAACCACGGCAGGCTGTTCAAACTCTGTGTGTAAGTGTGTATATGAAGGACTGCAGTGGCTTATATAAATTCTGGGATACATGCTGAGTTCTTAAAATGAATTGCAGGGGTGAGGTGTGAAAACGGGACGAGGAAGCTGATGTGAGGTACAGGGGGAGGCATCCACGCTAACAACATTTATCCTAGGACCTCATTTATGCAAAACTAATATTTCTAAGTATATTAAAGTTGAACAGTTCCACTCTGGTCATCTTTCCACCAGAAGTGCCTCCTCTGCAAAAACCTTCTGGTGTCGGGCACCGAGCGCTCAGTTTTATGTGCAGCTTTTTTTTTTTTTTTTTTGGTGGAAGAGGCAGAGAAAGTAACAGAGCATTTGCCATAGACAAGTACCTTTACTAACTGCTTTTCTTAACCCCATTCGGATGTCCTGACCAAATGGCCAGAGGTAGGGAAAAGTTTCAGGAGGCCTGGCCTCTCTACACTGGATGTGGTGCCCGTTGGGTAGAAAGACTTACAAGAAAGAGATCTCAAGAGACCTGCACTGAGCGTGTCTGGACATCCAGGCACATCTGTGGTAGGGAGGCTCTGTGGGTTTGTTATTATCTCTTTAGGGAGGTACTGACCTGGGATCTAAAGATGAAAATGTCGGGGTAGCAGTTTTACCTCGAAATGAAAAAGAGCTTTCTAATCTTCCGAGCTCCCACATGGCTGGCTGAGCCACCTCATTGATTCCTAGCTCAGTGCTTGGCAGAGGGGACCTAGGACATGTTGTCTGTCTGCACTGTCCCATGAGGCTCTTGAAACATAGCTGGTGCAGCTGAAGAATTGATGTTTTAAAAACTTTAATTAAAATTAAAATGTAAGAAACGAGGCAGTAGAGAATACTTTTCTTGTTCCACGTACCTTATTGGTTTTGTAGGACTTCATTTAGTTTTATCCGTTGAAAATGTAGTAGCCAAACCAAGAGGTGTGTAAAAGATGAGATTTCACCAGAAGTTCTCAGAATACCAGGCATAAACATTCTGGTGGCTTCTCTGAAGTTGGGGTTCTTGCTGTGATTCCCACCCCTGTGATCAAGGAAATGTCTTGGCCATCATGGAAGCCACAAGTGTTTGTGTTTTTAGATCTTTTGATCGAAAGAGAAGCAAGAGCCCACACGAGAGGCTGGCAGGCTACTATAGAATCACAAGCTGCTAGTATTGGCAGGGATTTGAAGGCAAGCTGTCCCAAAGCACACGTGTCATTACAAATGCCATATGGAATCACCTTTTGCCAGTAGCCACATTTTTTTAAACATGAAATTGATCTAAAAAATGTACTCTGATTCAATATTTGTGAAATGTATAATCATGTATAATCAATATAAAAATTATTGCCGAGTCGTTTAACCCCGTTTATGCCTGGTATTCTGAGAACTTCTGGTGAAATTGATTGCAGAAGGGCTTAGCTTGCACATTCAAAAAGTGTATATTTTGATAGATTGGGTCTTCTTTTCAAAATCAGAATATATAAACTGACGTCTGCTCACTGCTTTTCTTAAGCGCTTAAAGTTGAATAAAAATCTTTTATCGTTCTGTGTCATTAAAACACAGCCCGAGAAAGGCCTAAAAACACAGTGGTAGGCTCTAAATTAAGCAATAAGATATGCACTTTTAGTTTCCCTAATTACCTACCATTGAAAGTAGGTTGGAGCTAGAATAAACATGCTGCCTTGAAATAAGAATTAGTATGTGCCAGTGCTTCTGGGGAAAACCCCATTAAACAATTGAATTTTAGAATATTTTGCTTTGTCAAAAAACCCAAAGGCATTCTTCCCTTTGGAATTGGATCTTCATTTAGAAGGGTTTTTTTTTTAATTGCTTGTTCCATGTGTTTTACAAAGTGCCTTTATCGAGCTATTATGACATTTTGTTCATTATGTATTGAACCCTGTCACATCCTATGAAGGAAATAAGCACCATGCCTGTGGCTCCTTGAGAGTGTAAACAGTGCCGTGCATCCATGGGGAAGAGCTGTGTTCATTCTGAAGTATCTTGTTGGGAGGGCTGGGAAAAAAACAAAACACTTGCTTTGTTAGTTTACTAGGATCTGGTTAGAATGGAGATGAGTGGAGGAGAGCGGGCGCCACGGTGGGATCAGGGCCAGGCGTCATTCAAACGCCTAACCTAGACTTCTGCCTAGCCTTGCCAGAGGTATGTGACATGTCATATAAGTTAGAGAGGATGCATTAGCTTTTCTTATCATAGTGGCCAAATGCGAGAGAGAGGGAGAGAGAGAGAGAGAGAGAGAGAGAGAGAGAGAGAGAGAGAGAGAGAGCGCAAGCTTAGTCCATAGCTGCTTGGTCTCATGCTTTTGGGACTGATCACCATACTGACGGAGAGATGTAGTAGAACAGGGAGCATGGCAGGAGAGAGGCAACCTGGAACAAGATACAGCATTCAATGCCACGTACTCACTGACCTATTTCTCCCAATGAGGCTCTACCACCCAAAGTTTCTGGAGCATCTGAAAACATCACTATAAGCTAGGGATAATGTGCTCAACACAGGAGTCTGTGGGGAACCATTTCATAGCCAACCACAGCTTAGGATGTTCTCCACTTAGAGAAGGCTGAAACAAAGAGGATTTCACTACAGACAGAGGCTATGGGTATCACAGTCTGGATTCACCACGACTTCCTGATTCCAAAAGTTACCCAGAAGAGGTCATGCCCCATCTTCCAGAAGCCAAGCATGAATTGATCAGCAGAGAAAAGAATCTCAAAGAGTCGAGATCCAGTCATTTCTTCCTCTAGGTGGGAGAGGGGAGCGAACAAGAACTATGACTCAATCCCGATAATAAGCCCAACCCCAGAGCTTATTGTGGGAAACTGGATCGGAAAGGTGTTGATGTTAGGGCTGAAGGGAGACAGTTTAACTATCACCCTTTATAGTGAAAGTTTGAGAAGACAATTTAAGTATCACCCTTTAAAATGAAAATGCTAAACAGTTTAGCCTAGGCTGTTATCAGGTTCACAAGTGACATGTCTTTTTAAAGAGGAAAGAAAAACTCCATTGTGAATACCTGGCCACAGGCTACAAAATAATGTACCCCGCATTATGACCTTGCTTTGGACAGAGAAACTCTCAAAAGAGCTAGTTTCAGAACCTCTTACCACTTCCCCAGAGGAGCCCTTAGGGCTCTGTCACACAATAACCATAAAGGAGCAGTGGCCCCATGGAAGTCCCTAGACTCATCCTCCGCTTTAAGCTGTAAGGATTGTACAATATAAGAAAAGCTGTGAGAAGGAAGGAGTTCCTATTTTAGCTCTTTGCTGATCTAGGAGAAGTAACGACTACGTGTCAAATGCTTTACAGGTCTCACCTTCTGATTTTCACATTAATACATAGGGTAGGTCTTCCATTCTGGAAATGGGGGCATAGAGATTAAATAGCCTGCCTGTGTTAAAGGCCATTGAGCAGAGGAGTTAGGATTTGTTACTAGGTCTTCCTGACTTCAAAATCATGCTCTTTTCCCAGTATACTATGTCGCTCTTCCGAAGTTCTTTTCAGTATCTAATCAGTATCTTCCTAGCTATAATTTAAGCTCATTATCTCAGTGCCTGGAAGAAATGGAATATTTCTTCTTAATATTCCATTCAGACTTCTTTTATGTGTTTGAAGATGACTACCTCAGCCTTCTACTTTTTTTTTTTTTTTAAAAAATCAGCTGTACAAGAGCTGAAAGACAGCAGTGCTCCTGTCCTTGAAGCAGCTTTGCTGGGTGGGCTTCATTGGCACGTCATGTGTATCTATAACTCCTGCTTATTGCAAACCAGCTGTGTTTTTCTCTCATTCCTCCATCCATCTAGAGGATGTGGTGGAGTATAGATGATGCATCACACACTAGGCTGAATGCTCGGCAGCCACAGAATAATGTGTTAAAGAGCATAAAATCAAGCTGTGTTTGAATAGGACTGGGCCTTGTGTGGTAAATAAAAGCTTGACCAGAAGATGTGGGATTGTTGGTGGAAAGACAGTCAATGTGTATCTCATATGCAAAGTCTGGGAGATGGTCCTACCCTGGGGGAAGAAGGAGAGGTAATTCTGTCTGACAGGAGTGTACAGGATGCACATAGGAGAAAGGCTGGGGACCATTCAGGACAAAAGTGAGATCATGGACACTTTATATATCAAATTCAGGAGTTTATACTTTAAAAATTTTTAAAGATTTATTTATTTATTTATTTATTTATTTATTTATTTATTTATTTATTTATATGAGTACACTGTCACTGTCTTCAGACACACCAGAAGAGGGCATCGAATCCCATTAGAGATGATTGTGAGTCACCATGTGGTTGCTGAGAATTGAACTCAGGACCTCTGGAACAGCTGTCTTAACCACTGTGCCATCTCTCCAGTCTCATACTTTTAAATTTGTAACCAAAGAAAGATGAAAGTATGAAGAAAACTTTTATAGGCAACCAAGCCTATGAACTTATTACCAAGAATTAAAAACTGTTAGCAGTTACCATGCTCTTTTCTTGCCATTTACAAAGAGATCAAACAATACAGACATATTTAAGGCCCCTTAGCCAGTGTGTCTAACCTAATTCCTTTCTTTATGGCCCTTCCCTGAGGCAATTATTGCTCATTAAATATTTAATCTTTCAGACCATTTAAAGCATGTTTCATACAAAAAAGCATTAATTTTGATTCTTGCTTTTTTTCCCCTTCAACTTTGTTCCAAGCTTCATTCGTGCTGATAGATCAGCTCATTCATTTTGACTGTTGCATAAAATCCCATTTTATGATATGACATTTTATTTATCTTTTCCTTTATTGATGGAGATGTAGGTTATTTCTGTTTTTATGTCATCAAAAATGATGTTGCCATCAGGAGCCCTACTCTTAATTCTCTAGGGCATCAATATCTATTTTCCTTGATGACAAAGGAGTCATGTAGGAGAGTCAGGGTATTCATTAAGGAAAACCACAATGGAATAACACGGGAAAAAACCACAACAGAACAGCAAGAAAAAACAGATTTCTAAGGCTTTACCACTGAAGATTCTTACTCAAGACCAGGTGATTCATGGGAAAGATGCTTTTTGGATGACAGTTGCCCTGGCGACTCTCTCCATTCTCTGGTTCTGGTTTAACATATCCTCTGGGATCACCTCAAATCTAGCTCACTCATGGAGGAGATATCATGTACATATTGGAATGTAAGGAGAGAGGCTTTAGAGTCTCTTCCTTCCCAGGGCTTTGTTTTTATCATGGAGAAAAACTAACAAGAGCAAACCACTTGAAACCAAGGCCATTGGAGAGTTAGTGATAGAGCTGGGGTTTCATTGATGATCTCCTGACTTCCGGGCCATTGTTCCTTCTATCCAAATGACACTTATAAACCACCAGACAATCTTCTGTTTCTACAAAAAAAGCTAACTCCCCCCATCTCTAAAAAACAGTTGCTAGGAAATCAGCCCACTATGATGGACATAAATAACCCTGATGTCATTCTTTACTAAGGCAGAGGTTCAGCAGAGTTGACCAAAATGCTTGAGACTATTCAACATCTATCTGTTACACATAGCTTTCTCCCTAGCTTTTGTTACCAGACCATACACACATCTCTCAAGCCTCTGTGGCTAATGGATTTTTTTTTTTTATGCTGATGGCTCCTCAGTCACAAAAGCTTTGAGAGTGCCAGGGATTTCGAGCCTGGCTTTGACCTTCAAAGAAGAGGAACTATTTTTAAAAAGTTAAGAAAGTAGATATTGCATTCAAGTGGAAATCTTTTTGAGCCTTTATGACAGCCCCTTGGAAGGAAATTTCTTTGAGTTGAGTATATTGATATAAATTCAGTGCCCAAGACTAGTTCTGCTTTTTCAGAGAGCAAAAGCCCTTTCTGTATTGCTGTTTCTACATGTTTAGTCATCTACACCTGTGGCTTCTCAGACAAAGTAATTCTGTAGACAGTGGCAAGGGTCTTTTTTGTCATTTGATTTCTGCAAAACTGAGTTTGAGTCCTGGGTCTGCTACACTATTGCTGTCTGACTGCTGTGTTGTTGTGTTGTGTGTCAGCTCAGTTTCCTAAGTCTAAATGGGCAACGCTAGGACCAACTCCTCAAGGGCACTGACTGGTCTTCCTCCTTTCCTTTACTATCGGGCAGGCACAGTGCTGAAAATTGGGAATGTGAAGTAAGGTAGGGTCTCTGCTCTCCTGGTGTTAACAGTGTACTAAGAGAGACAACCAACTAGTCACATCAGTATGTCACTCCAAAGGAGTGGCTGCCTTAGGATCTTAGAGTGTATACAATTCTATGAGAGAATACAGAATTCTCCCTTATTGTCTGGGCTGTCTGAAACCGTAGGCAGAACTGAACTCAAACTCTACGCTGTTTTATCCTGTATAATTATTATGCACACACTTAATACTTTTCTACCTTAACTGTTTATCACATATGCGACCATATGTTTGCAGTTTGATACACATCAGCAAAACTCATAATTTTTCCTTATTATAGATGTTAGTGAGCTCAGCATGTGAATTTTTCATTATAAATCAAGAATGTGCCTGGTTCTGTTTAAAGGAAGCATTATATGACTTTTTTTCCACATTCAAGTTGCCAGTATCTTGATTTGGGGGGCTTTTCTTAACCCAAATGATGGTTTCTTGAAGAGCAGCAATGCAATGAAGCAACAGTTCACCTGATAATTAGATGGCTGCTAAAAGACTAAAGAGTAGATAGGACATGAACTATAGTCTCACGGGTTGAAGGTATGACTCAACTTACCATCTAGAACAGCATGCAATTTAAAAACCATAAACTGTTTATTGCTGGAAATTTCCATTTAGCATTTTGGATTCTGGG
>NW_021620757.1:2160604-2167787 GCF_004785775.1 Grammomys surdaster
GAGAGGGAGAGGGAGAGGGAGAGGGAGAGGGAGAGGGAGAGGGAGAGGGAGAGAGAGATATTGAAGAGGAGGGGGACTAATGGAGAGGAAAACATTTTAGGGAAAGGACTTTCGAAAGAAAATTATTGAGTGTAGGTCAGGAAGACCTCACAGTTCAGAGTGGGATTAGCGTACTCCTATCTCTTTAGGAAGAGTAGCATGTGCAATGTTCCCAGGTGGGAGTATGTGCAGAACAATTCAGTCAATACAGTTGGTGAAAAAAACTGCTGTTGTGCCTGGAAAGAAGGGATGATGGTGCAGGGGGAGTCTAGAAAAGCAAGCAAGAGCCAGACCAGGCAGGGACTTGCAGGTGACAGCAGGGCTCTAGATATGTACACTGATAGCAAATCGAGGCTGCTTTTAAAGTTGGTGTGGACACATTGTGAGTTCATGTATGTGCACATGCTTTGCCCAGATGCAGCTGAATCAAAGAGTAACCAGAGTGTATGATCAGAGCTGAACCTTAGTTGGTGCAATAACTTTCAATTTCTTGGCCTAGGTAGACAGCCTGGAAGGTACTGGGAGCTGAGAATTGAGGACAGGGACAACTTTCTTGGTTTTGGTTCATGGGTCAGTCTTCATGGTGGTGGCACATATTCTCTGAGGTGACAGAACCAGGGAAGAAAGTGCAGTTTTCAGAGAAGGTCACAAGTTGAGTCTCAAATGTGTTAAACATAAGCCTCTCAGTTTTCATCAACTTTTTATTATGTAAATTTAAATGAGGGATTGAGGTGGGTGGGATAATCCCTCCTCTCCACTTGTATCCTCTGACAGGGCTTCTTTCCCAGTACCATATAAAGAAAGAAGAAGAAAGAAAGGAAGAAGGAAAGAAAAGAAAAAAGAAAGAAAAAGTTTTGCCTAAGTGTTGATTCAACAGATAAAAATATAGGTCTGAAACTTAGAAGTGGGACCTGAGCAGGAGATACGAATCTGCAAACCAGGTAATGCAGACTGAACTTACAAGCCTGGATGAGATTCCTTGGGAAGAAAGTGTGTACTGAGAAATGAACAGTTACGAAGAAGGATGGGACAGTATTGCTTATGAAAGTCAGGAAACAAAAGTATTTCACAGAGGGCTCAATGCTTTAGAGAGGTAAAGCAGGGTGTGTCTGTTGGGGGTAATATCCATGGTAATTACTGGGAACCTCTACAACATCCATGTGAGTGTAACATCACTTATACTTTCTTTATAAGACCTCAGAGAACAGGGATGGAGAAGATGGCTTAGTGATTAAGAGTAGTGGTTGCTCTCCCAGAAGTCCTGAGTTCAATTCTGAGCATGGTGGCTCACAACCATCTGTAATGGGATCAGATGCCTTCTTCTGATGTGTCTGAGGACAATGACAGTGTACTCACATACATAAAATAAATAAATCTTTAAAAAAAATAACTCGGAGGCACATCCAGACTGTGTAACTTGTCCAAGGTGTAATTTGAGAGGAGAAACTATGGCTCCAAATCTTGTATCATTGACCACTGCTGTTTACTGATCCCTTTCAACTACCTTCAAGCCATTGCTAACTTTCCTAAAAGTTGCTTAGGTAGCATGCATTGGGAAGAAACTAGTTTGAAATTCTTCCAGGCCTTTCATCTTCGGCTTTCTGCTGCTGATTTTCTTGCCATGAGCTTGAGGTCTGTGTTAGTTACCTTACTGCCTTGATAACACACCAGGACCAAAGCAACTTACAGAAGTAAGCATTTGTTTGGGCTCTTGGTTCCAGAGGGACAAGATTCTCTCATGATAAAGAAGCAATAGTCATGACAGCTAGAGCAGCAAGCTGAGTGGTCACATGTTGAACCATAAGCATGAAGCAGAGAGAATTAGAAATGGAGTAACTCTTTAAAGGCTCAAAGCCTACCCCTCCTAGGCCTGTAAAGACTTATGAACGCAAGGTGTTCAATACCAAGTCTTCATCATCTCTACAGGGAAACGAATTGGGACTGACTACTCATTCAAACCATCATGAGGCCCTTATAGCTTTGCTAATAAATCATGTGATGATGGTTTGTCCTACTTTCTGTCATGTCAGGAAGTATTTTGCTGTTTGTTAACCTATATTGACTTGTAGAATAAACTTGGGAGGTTGATTCTAGTAAACCTATAGCCATAGAAAGGCTCTATACTTCATTCTTTTTTTCATTTTCTTAGTTTGTGTGTGTTCTGGCATGATTATGAACAGTTCTTCCACTTACTCAAGAGTTTCTCAGTATAGATGGTTAATTGTATGGTCTCTTGTGATGGTAAGCTATATGTCAACTTGGCTAGGGTAGAGTGCCCAGTTACTCAGGAAGACATTGATTTAGGTGGTATTGGGTACTTGTAGAGGTGACTCAAGTTTATAAATTGTGTACTATAAGTAAGTTTATCTTAGATAGTTTGGCTGGCTTAATTTAATTAGATGAAAGACTTTAGAAGCAGAAGTCAGGTTTCAAAGAAGAAGTAATTCTGCCTGTGGACACAAAGGGCTGGCCCATGCCTAAATGTCCTTATCTAGTCTTTTCGGGGGGGGGCTGAGGGGTGTCTGCCCTGTGGGGATGATGAAGTCTTGATGCTCAAATAGTTGAAGGCTGAACACCTTGCTATCACAGTAACTTCAGAGTAGCGAATTGTCTTACCTAGATGTCTATAATACTCTACACAAGGATGCTGTGGATTCTGAAGAGGTGGAACGGTAAGAAGACAGAGTGGTAGGGAAGTTAGGAGACCTGGCAGAGAAATGTTGATATGAAGGGCCTCGAGGATGGGGAGGGTTGAGAGGGAATTGAACAAAGAAAAGCACTGAAAGGGTGTGATGAGGATGAAAATGCTCCTACAGGGATCTGTGAACAAGGAGGTCAGAAACTTGTCAACTTGGAGCATGGTACTGGAGTGACAGATTTTGAGGTGATACAGTTTCCATTGACAACAGTGTCTACACGCAGCTCTGGATATGCTTGGTAGGCTAAAGGGACTTAGTAAAGGACTTGGTAAATATCTATACAGAAAGATATTATGGAGCAGGAAATAAATCCAAGGTTATGAGAAGGTGAAAGGATGGACAGAGATGTTTTCTCAAAGCACTCTGTGGAGCTTTTGTGACTTGGAGCCTCTGGCAAGAAGAAACCTATGTGACTAGGGCTTCCACTTGCCAGGAGAGAGACAAAGCAGAATTCTCCCCATCTTATTTCCAGTGGTGGAAAGTGTGTGGAGGAGTGTGGGCTTCACCTATTCCATGTCTATGCCTATAATATGTACGTATATATGTGTATTATTTATATGTAAGTATATATAAATGTATACATATATGTATATACTATGTTTGGATAAGACCTCCCCCCACATATATGTACATATATGTATATGTGTGTGTACATATATATGCACATATACATATATGTAAATGGAGTCCACATTCTACCCTGCCACTGGGCATGGCTGTTGGGGAGATGAAGTTTGGGGAACTCTTGACTGTGTCTCCCTGTTGCTTTTGAGTACTGGGCTTTAGGGAAACGCTGACCCACACTGCTCAGGGGGTAGGAAAACACAGTCTGAGATACAGGGGACTGAAGCTGGAGTTCCCTGACCCCTGAACATCTAGTTGCCACTAGAGGAGTTGGGGGTCCATGGATCACAATGAGGCCAAGGCCATTGGGGATCCATAGGCTGAGGACAGTGACATGCCTGGGGCTGGAGAAAATGGAGCTCTGGCTTAGCTCATTGGTGAAGGTAGTGGTGGTTGTGTGGGGGTGCAGATGGACCTTCTATGGGAGATTTTAGCAGCGGCTCTGTAGGTGAAGGCCTTCTCCATGTTCCCCATGGCAGTTCTTGGTGAAAGAGACAGTCCTTGCAAACTGTTAATTGGCTGTTCATTATGGAAAATGGATGTGTACCAGCTTCTCAGGGTGGACCAGAGATTAAATACCTTTTGCAAAGATGAATGTCTGGGAATGGGAGCTTATTGGCTAAGCCCTCAGGGATTCTTGATACCTCATTATCATGGAGAACTCTGTTTAGGGCTTTATGACTGTCATGGGGAGTGTAGCATGTGTTCCAGACCAGGAATCTGGCAGGAAACAGGGAGGTGCCTACTGACTCAGGAATGTGTACCTGGCCTGGCCCATGTATATGTATGTGTATATGTTTATATGATGTATATGCATGTGTATATTATGTAGATGTATATGATGCCTATGTTGATGTGATGTGTATCTATGTACATGATGTATATGTATGTGTGTATGTGTATATGATGTAGATATTGTATATGTATATATGTTGGGGACTTAGCCAAAGCAGTGACTGGAACCAAGAATCAACAAAGTGGAAGTCATCATCAGATTTTTCTTTTGATCCCTGGGTAGCTTAACATCACTCAACATTTATGTACAATGTTAAAGTCAGATGAGAGTCTAAACCATAAAAACTCAACCTATAGCCACAGCTGGAGGAGTACTGCTATGTGTGACTTCTGTCTTTTCAACTACACAAAGTTAATAACGTCCTTAGAATTGATAGTCTATTGGTTGTGGATGGCAGGAGCTGTGTGATGTCATGGAGGTACTGAGAACAAGTGTGGACATAGTCAATTGAAATTCAAGGGATCTGAAACATATTAAGGTTCCTCAGGGGAAATGGGTTTCCCCATTCTATTGTACTCAAAAAGCTTTTACTTGGAAGACTAAGTGACATATTCTTTGTGCCTCTTTCTCCCTTTCTCCTCTGACTGCTCCTCTGTAAACTTCATATATTTAACTAGAGCAGTAGTGTCCACTTAGACTACTGGCCCTGCCAGGACTCCTCTGAGGGATGATTAAGTGATGTGCTTCATGAGTGTATCACGGAGAGTCTAAACATCATTGTGAAAACATTTGCTCCATGGCAATTTAATCCATTAAGGACAGAACCTTTACCTCTTAGCTAAGGAACTATGTGTGATGAAAAGCAGACTGAAATGAGATCACAGAGCAAGTGGGAGGCAGAGATCAGCTATGAAGTTGCAGGTGTCACTTAGTAATTATGATGTTTAAGACTTTTACTACAGTCCAGAGCCTTGCACGGCTTATTTTAAGTATTCCTTATAACCATCTTATTCTTCCCATTTCATCAGGACCATTCCCACCTGCATATACAGGACAAGAGGCTGATAGGAAGGTCATACTTCCCCTGGAGGTAGATAATTGGCAGGTAATAGGATTGGCACTCAAGGTGCCTGGCTCCTCCGCTGGCATGGTAAGCTCCCATCCTGTTCTACACTGCTCTATGCTGCTTCCTTGTTCTATTTTTTCTGCCAATCCATGGCAATTCACCTCTGCCAGATGCCATGTTGGGATGAGAGTTATAACAGTCTGTAAGGTGCCAGAGAAACTGACGGAACTGATGGACCATGAAGACTGGAAGGTTTTTCAGGTTGTTGTAACCCAGCTACACCCTACTGCTGCATGCGAGAACTGTCTCTTGACTGTGGAGCTGGGTGGTAGTCTCACATAGCTATCCTGTTGGGACCTGGTGATAGGATTAGAAGAGACTGAGGTGGGTTTAGATGGTTGATTCTTGTGAATAATCCCCGATGTCTGTCATTTTCGAAAGAGAGATTCTTTGGAACTAAACCATGAGGGTGAAGAAAACTTGATCCTGTTTTTCTCTCCATTTGCTAGACTCTGGAAAACAATAGTGTCTAGAATCACATCCTGTGTGGTGGATAGAGGCTGATGCCTACTATACTTAGCTGACAGAATACAAGCAAAAAGCAGGCAAGTACTATGGCTGTCTGCTGACTGAAGAGGAGCAAGCAGTATATTTTAAGAGAGATGACCATGATTTTTATTATGCCCCAGTCATTAGTAAAGACTTTCATTGTCCCAGCCAAGAGCCAGCTGCACCATAACAAGAGACGTGGGTAATCCATGACTGCTTGGACCAGTTGTCAAAGGTGAGATGTAGTTCATGAAACACAGGAACTCTGCCAAGGAAATCTAGGTTGGGAGTGCTGTGTTTCAGTTTCCTATGTGGAGTTCCAATGTTCTAGTAAGTGCCTTTCCTGAGAATCTACCTAGAAGCTTGAGCTTGAGAAGCTTAAGCTCTCTCCTCCTCCTCTTCTTCCTCCCTCTTTCCCTTTTCTCCTCCTTATTTCTGTCTCTCTGTCTCACTTCTCTCTGTGTGTGTCTCCCTTCCCTCTCTTCCTCCCCCCTTTCTGTACTTGAGAGTCAAACCAAAACCCTTGTACATACCAGGCGAGCACTCTACCATTGAATTTACCCCATAGCCCCGAGACTTTGTATTTCTGATGGGGACACTGACTTCCCTCCAGGATAAGTCAGGCTGGAGGAAAGTCTCTCCTGTTGACTAAGAAGTTGCTTCAGAGGTTTGTGCTGCCCTGGGCAGAGCTCTACCATGATGATTAACAAAGTCTCATGACCACAGCTCTCCAGCATTGCTATTCAGAAAGACACACTACAGAAAGAGATTTTAAAAATGTAATTATGATATGGCTTCATAAACACACACACACACACACACACACAAACACACTCGTTCACTCACAAGTAGAAAGAAATATCCTCACAATCCCATCATCTCAGAAAATTGACTTTTTAAGTTTTTCATGTTTTGATGTCATTATACTTTTAGATAAAATATAATTTAGGGGTTTCTTTTATGTTTGTGTGGTGTTTCCCACTCAATTATGAAATTTTTCTATTTGTTTACTTTCTATGATAGAACATGTCCTATTTTGTTTCCATGAACTTCTCTTCCCTCAAAAGTCCTACAGAATTTTGGGAACAATCTTGTTTCCTATCATTCCCGATCTCCAAATCAATTAAATGTATTATAAAATGTGATTTACTTGTTACCCTTGTAATATGAGAGAAATGAATCTGTGTATCACCAAGAAATTCTTGACTACTCTCTTGAAATATTTAATTAAGTTTTCCATATCTCTGCCAAAGCTTTATATTTATAAAGACAATGATTCTTCACTGTGAGTGATATTTTATCCTGTGAGGGATATCTGCCACCAACATCTACAGGGTACAGCCCAGAGATGCTTCTACACAACCAACACTGCACAGGATGGGACTCACTGAAGGAATTATTTACCCAGCTCCAAATGTCAATGATACTGAGGACGAGTTACTGACAATGTATGTACAGTAATGTATGTAC
>NW_021620757.1:2167797-2204934 GCF_004785775.1 Grammomys surdaster
CCAATGTACACACAACCTACAATGCACAGGATGGTACTCACCAAGGGAATTACTTACCCAGCTCCAAATGTCAATGATACTGAGGACGAGTTACTGACAATGTATGTACAGTAATGTATGTACTCCAATGTACACACAACCTACAATGCACAGGATGGTACTCACCAAGGGAATTAATTATCTAGCTCCAAATGTCAATGATACTGCATAGTGAGTTACTCTCTATTTGAGTACTAGCTACTATGTAAACTGGTGACTTCATAGTTCCACAAGCAGATGTCTATTTTACTTCTGGAGCCTCTGCTCTCTTTGGTGGACAGGATTATTTCTTGACTTCCTGGTATTGCGGTGAGTATCTTATAAATCAAGTTTTTCTTTGCTTAAAAAACGTATCCTTATGTGAAGGAGGTTGAGTAAGGGGTATTTAACACAAGGATGTTGGAAAAAGTCATATGAAAATCTATTTTATAAACTTCACATATATAAATTGAATTATATTATGCAAGGGATTTATATTCACCCCAGAAGCCATGGATTGCCAAATAAAAACCCCAGGAATGGTATGTTTTTCTTTGAGTTGTTGGCCTAAAGTATTCCAAATGCCTGCCCTCTGCCTCAAAACAAAATGCTATTGCCTCTGCCCTTGGCTGCTCACTAGAACTTGATGGTAAGACCCCATTGTTGAAGATACCACGCACATTAGGCATACAGGATAAGCAGAATGAAGTTGGCTCTGAACAAGGAGTTTCCTTCCTTCTGGGTAGCTTACTTAATACTGGAAGGTGCTATGTAGCTTACTGGGGATAGGGAGTAAAATCAACAATTTTACTCAACAGTGAATCCTGTGAACTTCAATAATGGCTGACATGGCAAGACATGTGTAATTGTGACATAATATTACGGGTATAACCAACTTCTTTCTGATTGGATTTAAGGCTCATCCATAGAAGATAACACTCACTTGGCACTGGAAATCTGGTCAAGCACTCTTGGTTAAAGATCTCACAGGCCCCAGGGGATAACCTAAAGTCATTCTGCTTAAATGTGTATAGTGTCAATCTGCTCTCTAATTCATGTGTCTACTGAAAAGTTCCTTCTGCTCTCATCAAAGCAGTCCCTCTGTGCAGTGGACAGTGGTGAGCTCAGAAATGCTCAACTGCTGAAGGTATAGACTGTCTGTAGAGCGTAGAGTGCAAATGGGCCCCTGCCAAGTTCAGGTACCATTGCTAAAGAGGGGGTAGAAGAATTGTAAGCTTAGGTGTTGAGAACCACTGTAGTGAGGAAGTGTCTGGATATGACAGGACCTCTGCCTTGTGAGTTCACAGCAGTCATGGCAGCCTGAAAGATAACTGTACAGTAAGCCACTCAACATTCTAGCTTGGGATGAAAGAGAGGTTCATGAGCCTCTAACTGAGGAGCTACAGACAGTTGATGGCTTCTGGGGGAGGAAGAATTAGTTTTCTTTATGGGCATGGCTCTTGGTAGACTGGTCACCCTCCAGCAGATTCAGGAATGTGTGAGGGGCACAAACTGAAATTGGTTATGGGGGAAGAGAGAGGACACCAAGTTTATGGGGGGTAAGAGTCTGGGAAGAATTAAGAGGAAGGGTTGAGGGTAAAATATGATTAAAACACAAAGAACTAATTAAAGTAATTGAAAAGCCTACTCTGGGTTAGCAAAGAAAATTGCCAGGCACCATCTGACTCCTCTGGGGTAGGAATCATCCTCAGACCAGGTGCCCACTTTCTTACAAACAGTGCTGTCTGTTTATGGTCGCAGGTGCTAAAGTATAGATGAATGAGTCCCTCGGGCAACAAGAACACAGCAGAGAAGACATGACACTCAGCAGAAAGGCAGTTTTCCGTTTAGTGAGTCAGTCTGGGCTGTACCCAGCTAGCTCTGCAGCTTGGCCCACACTTCTTATTCATGTTTTCTGTGTAAATTTTTTCCTAGGTACTCACTGCTGTCTTGTGTGCTGTCTGTTTTTTCTTATTTTCTGAGTCGAATTCTGTCTCCCGTGAGGGCAGGTTTTCAGTATGTTTTGTTTACTGCTGTTTTTCAGCATCCAGAACGTCGTATAGTCCATCAAAAGGTACTTTTTTTTTTTTTTTTGCCAGTTTAAAGAAAAAACCCTGAATGGACAGTTTACAAGCACACACAGAGTTGTTATTCTAGAGCCTCACCACACCTACTACTCCCAGGGGAGAAGAACCCAGAGCAGAGAAAGAGCCTCAGGCAACTGCAGTCTGCCCTCCCTGGCAGATGGCAGAGACCCTCAGAGGGAGGCACAGACGGGAACTGGTCGTCAGTCTTGCACAGTCATTATTAGGTGTCACTTCACTCTGAGGGGCTATGCCCAGTGTCCAGGGGATTGTGTTGAAATGCCCTTGTATGGCTTCTTGGAGGCTATTGGACTTCCCTTGCAGCCTCATCCAAAGTATGGCAAATTTGTTGGCCAGATGTCTTATTGCCAGCCTTGGGGCTTTTCCCTTGGACCACTTACATATCATCAAACCAGAATCAGTAGCCTCATTGTATGGAGGACACGTTTGAGGGTCCACAGTCATGTTTGGTATGCTGTTCCTAAATGAGTGTGTTCTGGACTCATTGGAAACAGGAGCTCTAACAACTTCTGAGCCCATGGAACCACATCTTTATTCAAATGTTACCCCACCAAGTAAATAGGGGTGGTGGGGACAGGGTGGGAAGAGGTGATATGGAGTTCTTTAAGTGTACAATGACAGCCCTGCTGTAGGCCTCTGCAGCCCAGCAGTTGGCAGCTTTGGAGAGCAGCATTATGTCTCACGTCACTCAAGGCAGGTGAGCCAAAGCCACATCTCCCTGGCTGACACCGCAGCTGTAGCTGAGATCAGGTGGCCCTGCCTGCCTCGCCTTGGCAGCTTGGTTCTTGAAAGGCTGGTGACAGGGGCAATCATCTGTACTTGGCATAGCAAACCCAAACACACTCTGAAAGGCACAGCTGGGCCGAGCTCAGCAACTTTATTCATTAGGCAGTTAATCTCGAGGCTGTCAGCCTAGGCCACAAGGGCAGGCTCAGGCAGGGAAGCCGTGCTCACAACAATTCAATCCTGTGCTACAAATGCTACTGAGCCTGTGATGTGCGTTGAAGAGCTCAGGTCGAAGCTGCTTTAGGAGCCACAATAGAGAAAACGAAGGACAGCTTCAATTCAAAGTTGGATTCAAGACTATTCATTTGAACAGTTGGAACAAATAGGCACGAGTCCTAAAGCTCAGATAGAATTTTTCTCTTCCCTTTCCTTTTTGTCTTCCTTCTGTGTAATGGGTGAAAAAGAAATCTCCTCTTTAAGAATGTCTTCCTCAGACTTTCCAGAACCTGTGAAAGTACTACCTTGGCGAAATGTTGGCACTTAGGGGATGAGGTTCAATAGAGGATGTAGAGATTGCTCTGGACCGTGCTGCGGGCCTGCAGGGAATCCAAAGTGATGTTGTAAGGAGGAAACTGGAGGCCCACATTGGAAACAAAGTGGAAGACACTATACTACTGGCTTCAAGACAAAGGATGGGGTCCAAATGTAGGTCTTAGGTAGCCTTGAGAAGCTGGGGAAGACAAAGTAGCAGATTCTTCCCATGAGCCTTCAAGAGGGGTACAACTTGCTGACAATGACCTGCAGAGCCGTATGATGTCAGAGTGTTTCCAGACCAACTAATTTGGTGATGATCCGCTATGGCAAGAATGGGAAATGAACATACCCATTTTCTCCTTTCTTCCCTTCTCTCTCCTTCTCTCCAACCCCTTTCCCTTCTTTCCTTCCCCAACTCTCCTGCATTGTTCTCTGCACTTCTCTCCTCTTCCTTCTTTTCTTCTCTCTTTCTTTTCCCTCCTCAGTTGTAAAATTAATGCATATTCATTCAGTGAACTTCAAACAGTATGAAAAGGTACAAGTTCAAGAAGGATTTCTCTCATGGTCCTGATTCCCAGCTTGATGAGAACACAGTGCTTAGTGTCAGCCACTTGAGGTCACAGCTTGGCTCTGTCATTGCCTACACAATGTGAGGAAAAGTTTTGACCTTTATTTTTATTTATTTATTTTGGCCTTGGTTCATTCATCTTCAAAACAAGGGAAAGGATGCCTACTTCATAGGACTGCCATTTAATTAGTGCTTGAAGGAGTTAGTGATAGAAAGCACTGACTGAATGGAAGCTACTAGGACCATTCTAAGTCTCACTCTATTTTGTGAAAATACAGGCAGATCAACTTAGACAATACATTGAGGCTTCTTTTTACTAAGGTAATATGATGTCATGCATGCCATTGAACATGGGAGGGAAGGATATAGAGATAGATAGATAGATAGATAGATAGATAGATAGATAGAGTATCAGGGATATCGGTTGTTGGGTGAAGGTGAAGGTGTGCTGGGGTTTTGTCGTCAAGTACTGAAGGACTGAAGAATGAGCATCATCCCTCAGAGCCCACTGAGGCCATAGAGGCTGATGTGGATTTAAGTATGGACAAGAAAGCAACGGTAACATGAGGGAGGGAGATAAGAAGAGAGAGAGAGAGTTGGGAGGCAGAGGCAGGCGGATTTCTGAGTTCGAGGCCAGCCTGGTCTACAGAGTGAGTTCCAGGACAGCCCGGGCTATACAGAGAAGCCATGTCTTGAAAAACCAGAGAGAGAGAGAGAGAGAGAGAGAGAGAGAGAGAGAGAGAGAGAGAGAGAGAGAGAGGGAGAGGGAGAAGGAGATAGATAGATAGATAGATAGATAGATAGATAGATAGAGAATGAGAACAAATCAGGGTCTTAAGATCTTATGCAGACCAGACTGGCCTCAAATTTACCATGTAGTCTGATCTTAAACTTGACCTCATTGGCTTGTGGGCAAGCCTGTAGTACTTTTTCTTGATTGATAATTAATATGGAAGTGTCTAGCTCACAGTGGGTGGTGACACTACTGGGCTAGTGGTCATATGCTATGAGAAAGCAGGGTGAACAAGCCTTGAGGAGCAAGCCAGTAAGCAACACTCTTCCATGGCCTCTGAATCAGCTCCTGCCTCCAAGTTCCTGCCTTGTCTGAGTTCCTGGTCATGGATTCCCTCAATAGACTGTGACCCAGTCTTATAGGTAAGCTAGATAGATCCCTTCCTCCTCAAGTTGCTTTCAGTCATGGTGTTTTATCCCAGCAACAAAAACCCTCTACTAAGACACCGTGCTAGACTCTTAGGCATCGTTTCTGACTTTCACTTTTGTTATGACCAATATACACGGCCAATACAATACTATCGATGAACTTTGTCAGCAACATTCAGAATTTCTTATGCTCTCTTCATTGTCTTTGATCTATTAGGTAATAATGAAGCATCTTATTTTTATGAAGGGCTCCCAGGTTTCCTCATTCCCAGCCTGGGTTGTGTTTTCTTGTTCAGCCCTCCTTTTAAATACTTTGTACTGCCCTGTGGCTATCTGTGCATTTCCGTATTGCTCTACATTTGCCTGATTATGTGTGCCTCTCTTCTACTAAAATGTGGAAGCCTTGAGGGTAAGATGTGGATTTTACTGATTGTGGAATTTTCAATGCCTACTCTATCAATCTTCTGACATACATAGCAGATGCCATTTTGAATGAGCTTGAATAGAACAGGTAGGTGATAATGACCAGAGTTAGAAACATGGGTTGGAGCTTTGGTCAGGGGTCAGAGGTACAGAGACAGAGTGTGGGTATCCTAGAAAGGATCTAGAAAAAGATCTACCAGGAGTCCTGACTGGGAAGAGGGCTTAAGATTTAGGGATTGAGAGACAGATACCAGTGAAGTCAGCCAAGAAGGGGTTAGGCACCTAGGCTGGCAGCATAGCAAGGAAGCTATCGGGACTTGAAGAGGAGAGGATGGGTGTGATGGCTACTGGTTGTTATCTTGACTACATCTGGAATTAACTAAACCCAAGTTTCTGGGTACACCTGTAAAGAATTTTTTTCCTTAAATCACTTGAAGTGGGAAGATTCACTTTCAATCCAGATCTTTTGAGGTTTGAAGATCCATCTTTAATCTGGGCCACACCTTTTGCTGGCAGCCTATAGAAAGGACATGGGAATAAGAAAGTTTTCATTCTCTTTCTGCTTGCCCTTGCTCTCCCCTGACAAACCCATTCCTTCACTGGAATTAGAGCCTACTTCTTTGGGATTCCTGCATATACTTAAGACCCCTGAGACATCCAGCTTCGTGGACTGAACAACTATGGATTCTGGAACTTTCTGTCAGTAGATAGGCATTGTTGGGCTAACTGGATCACAGCGTATAAGTCATTCTAATAAATCTCATGTGTATTCTTTCCATAACTTCTGTGCCTCTATCCTGACTAATATAATGAGCAATGGAATTCAATGCTGCATGAAAGCCAGGTAGATTAGGATTATCTTATTTCTCATATTATGAAAAAAAATGCTAGAAGCACTGTTTTGGGGTAGGAGGCTGAACAAATAGGGTGATGTCACTTGACTGTGGAGAATGGGGGTGGCTTGCAGAGGTTGGGAAGTAGCAGTCATAATCAAGAGAGAGGGTGAAAGCCCCAGGGAGAGAAAGGAGGGCAGCCTTTGTGAGAAAGAACACGTCCTCACCAGGTGTGCTCTGCCAGTCTCCTGGGCACTTCCCTAGGAAGGGAGGAATCAGGCACAGGGATGGTAAGTAGGAAGCAAGCAGAACCATGCTGAGGCAGCCACAGTGCTGGGAGTGGGTTTGGTAGAGGCTGGTGGTACTAGCCACCCTGGGGACTTTAAGAAGGTACAGGGTACTCAAGTGGTCTCACTTGACTAGTGATTGTTTTTGGTAAGGACTTGCTTTTCTAGTCCTGTTGGCCAGGAGCAAGAAGGTACAGGGCACTCAAGTGGTCTCACTTGACCAGTGATTGTTTTTGGTAAGGACTTGCTTTTCTAGTCCTGTTGGCCAAGAGCTTGAGGAAGGAAGTGTCAGGAGGAGGCGAGGCAAGGTTTGAAGACAGCTTAGCTATAGCCAGAAAAACTACTGTAGTAAAAGTAGAGAGGGGGTCTCCCTCCTCTGCCCTCCCCTCCTCTGCCCTCCCTTCCTCTGCCCTCCCCTCCTCTGCCCTCCCCTCCCCTCCCTTCTCCTCTTCTCCTCTCCTCTCTTCTCCTCTCCTTTATGTCTCCCTTTCCTTTTCTCTCTCCTCCCTCCCCTAACTTTACTCTGTTCTGTCTCATCTGTGCTCATTAGTGTTTTGGGGATAATCTCAACTGTCCATAGCCCTACATAGATTACTTCTGTCCAGGTCACAGAGTCCTGTATGTGAAACCACACCAATCTTGCTAAGAACTTAACAGTTGTCATAGTTCCCATGAACCAGAGCCTTCCACAGCTTTACAGAGCAGCATCCAGTTATACTAAAATGCTGTCTCGTTCCTCCTGATTAGTTTGGGGGAGAATGAGTGCCTTAAAAGAAAGTATCTGCGGGCTCACTTTTCTCAAAGAGCCTCATGCAAATCATCGGATGTATAGAAAGTCCTCTAAACACAGTTTCCAGGAATACTACATCTGTCTGGAGGATTCTGAGTTTGTGAGTCTATCTTGGTGGCTTATGCTTCAGAGTGAACTGGCTAGAAGCACAGTCCTGGTAAAACACGACTCTAGCTTGTCAGTTTGAGAGGAAGAGTGAAGCTATGGTTTTAGCAATGGGAAGGCAATGGTCCTTTGTCCAATGTGGATAGCCTCCAGGAAGGCACAGCTGGTTCCTCTTTGGGGATTCATTAGTGAGGCACGTGCTGAGTCTTTGAGAAGCCTATAGATATTTGCCTTCAAGATGTAAGTCTGGTCAGCAGATGGACCAGTACAAGTTGGCCAAACATACATTGGCCTTTTCCCTGTGGAGGAGTTAGGTCATTGACTTTTGGTCATGAATGCTGTCCACAGCCATATCATCAGCGATGACAAATGGGCGTGTGTGCCAAGAGGCGGTCAGGCAGAAGCTCTATGACATTCTCACTGCCCCAGTGCACGCTGATTCTCTAGTTCTCCTCCAACCTGCCTTTTATTTTTATATCTTTTCATTTTGTGCTCTTTAGTTGCTTCTGGGCCTGGGCTAAGTCATAAGTCTTAGAGCCAAGGTTATAGTTAGGAAGCTTTTGCTTAGAAAGACTCTAAAAGGCACCGGAGAAAAGCATGTCCACTCGGTAGGTTGACAGTATGTGTTCCCAGGGTTCAGGGTCTCACTATCTTTACAGGGCTCTTCTTTCTTCTCCCAATGTCTTGCCCCCACCCCATCTTACTATATACTCCAGTTATCCTTCACCTGATGTCCAGACACACAAGGGAGTGAAAATATGCCTACCTAGGACGTAGCCTGTCTTTTTCTTTTCTAGTGATTCCTTGCATTTCAGAGATGAGGCATATTTGAATTATCTGAGCAACACAATAAAAGCAGAAGCTGGTATTTGTTTATAAAGTTTCTATTGTCTGGACACGGCCATCCATGATACTGTAGGGAAGATAGATGTCCAAAGGACGCCTGCTCTGAGAACCCCTACTCCCACAGAACTGTGCACCTAGGACCTTGCTTGGCAGGAGCTTGGAGAATGGATCTCCTATTGCAGAGCAGGAGCCTGTCTTTCCTTCAGCCTCAGCCTGATCTATTTGTCACTTTGGATTATTTTCCTTATACCTGGCACTTAGCAGCAGCCCCATCAATTGCAAGGATTCCTAGGGAGTACTGTTGTGGCACTGAACGCAAATACCATTTCCTCTCAGTTTCTGCTTTCACAGGGCCTGCCCGAATGCATTTGTATTGTCTCCAAACCTGGCACTTTAAAACAAATGAAAAGGGCCCTGAATGACAAACACGGCACATACAGTGGGCGGGCCATTTGCAGGGAAATGGTTGCAAGGAGAATCGGTACTTTATGAATATTCACTGAAGTGTAAACCTGCACATTGCTCATACGCTTTTCTGCATTCTAATTTGCCCATGAATGCAAATGAGTTCCGTTTAAAATAGAGAGGGGGAGAGCGGGCTCTTTGCAGAACACCTAATTGAAAGATGTTTGTACATCGTGTTTGATATTTAGTAAACATAGAGACAAATCTGATCATTTTCTAAATGAGACCTCAGAAACAATAAAAAATAATGATCACAAAAACCTGGAGAGTTGGGAATGTGCAGAACTAAATGCTTCCTAAAAAGAGGGACATAATTACTCTGTCTCAGGGTGCAATTAGTGTCCTAATTATACCAAGGTGTATTTTGCTTATCTCTCCACTAAACCCTTTGTTGAGATTTAGTTGACTTTAGGAGCCATAAGACAGAGGGGGTGGGCCCTGTGCTTGGGGATGCGATGGATGGTTCTAGGGGGAGGGGGCTAGATAGATGACACTTTGGGAAGTACCTTCATCTTTCTTTTAGACTGACAGATGGTTTCAGTCTGGGTTGGACTGCTTGCTGCTGCTTTCAATGCAGGAGTGTTACCTTTTTGGATTCATGAAAGCCACTCAATCAAAGATAAAAAGGCAGGCCAGTGTGGGAATCAATAAAATCTCTACTTTCAGCTGGAGTGTCTAATAGTAATTCTTCTCGTGTCACTGCCTGGTTAAACAGTCATACTCCTACTAAAAGCCCTAGAAGACATAATAGATTCATGTGGCTTTGCTTTATTGTGTTGCATGTGGCCTGGAAAAGGGGAAAGGGGGTTCTTTTTTTTTTTTAGACAAACAAGACATTGAGGCACTGTGTATTCAAGTGCATTCTTCCATTGTGGACCATCTCATTAGAGCAGGAAGACTTTCCTCTGGTGGAGCTTTTCTAGACACATCTGATACACCCATTGTAAACTCTCCTTTGGAGACATTTTATACAGATCTTCAATCATCCTTCATCCTTCTTCCTCTCTCTCTCTCTCTCTCTCTCTCTCTCTCTCTCTCTCTTTCTCTCTCTGTGTATGTGCGTCACTATTGGAAGAATCATAAAAACAAGTGCTTTTTATTTCAAAATGAAACAAAATGAAACAGTCTTATAGAGAACAAACTAAAACCACACACAGACACACACACACACACACCGCAAATACAACCCTGAAATGTCTGCATTGAGTGGAACAACATTAACTAGAATCAACTGGGTTACCATCTACATACACCTTCTAGGGATTTTGAATGAATGAGAGCTACAGCTTGCTAGTTTCATTGACCATGGCAAACAGACCCTTTGATCAGGAATGTCCTTTGTCAAGGCTTCTGCTGACATCTCCTTTCCCATGTTCCTTCAAGCCAAGGTTGCTTCCCACCCTTTGCTTGCTTAGAAGATTTGTCTGCTGCTGTCAGGTTGATCCAGAGCCCTATCTGGCATATCGGGAGGGATTGCTGCAGACAGAAAAATATTGAGCGTCTTCCTCCTGGCTGACCCCTCACTCTCCTCCCCAGGAAAACCTCAGCAGATGTAGACAAGATTTTAATAGCTACATAAAGAGAAGTGCATGACAATCTCATTAGGGGAGTCATAATGGCCCGCCTGAGGATCTCAGAGAGGACAATATATCAATGTCTAGTTTGTTACGGCATCCCTAACGATGGCCGTTTGCCCCTCCTCATAATCACCCATTCATCACCCAATTGCCCGGCTTCCAATAACACTTCACCCTCACTGGCCTGGGCCTCCCTTTGAGGCCGTCTACAATTGTTGACACCATTCTTTAAGTGTGGCTAAATCAGGACCGGTAAGTGACAATCATAAAAAAGCAGTTAGTGGGCCACTCTATTGCTTGCTGTGATATGGCACATTAGAACTCTTTCTTCCCCAGAAGTCCCCATCTATACTTCATCCGAAACCTAACATCTGCAGGAGGTCAAGGCAGTGAGGCCTACGGGGTGGGTGGGGGGGAGGATTTCCAACCATCTGCCAAGGAAAAAGAAGAATCTAAATATTCTGCAGCCCTTCCTTCTTCAAGTTATTTATAGTGGCCAAGGGTAAAAGAGTAGTTATTAACGGTACCAGCCCATTGTCTTCTTTATGCATTGCTGAGGACAATGGACATAATTAAACTCAAAGCTGAGTTCATTTTCCCCTTAGAGGCTTAAATGGCCTGAAGTCATTTCCCACTCTTTCCTTCCCACTTGTACTGGTTCTCCCGAGCTGTTGAAAAATTCAACATTCCTATAAACTACAGTACTTTGTAAAGGTCACACGCCAGTTAATCTGAACCCAGGGTCTGGAGCTCAGCGCACAGTAGCTGTGGCAGTCGGCTGTCCAGCCCAGTGATGTGGGGCCAGCCTGTGGAGACTGGAGAGCTGCACAAGGCAGGATACAGAGCTCTTTAAATATTGCCCAGCATTTCCTAGATCAGCATGATATTTAAAGATTTTTGTTCCACCTGCCTGCGAAATATAGAGTCCAGCCGAGAGGCAAGAAAATGAATATGGATTTCTTGCCCTTTCGGTGTATCCACTCCAGAAAATAGCCATTTCTTTCTTTCTTTTTCTTTTTGCCGAGCTGGGAACTGCAGGCTTCAGGCAGCCACGATTACAATCATGCATCATGAATGAAATGTGCCATTTGGAGAAAATCAGCCACTCATTCCATTTCAAAACCCCACACAAATCAATAGTGTTAGCAGAGGTTCGGGGCTGAGCTGGATGCTGTGTTTAAACTAAAGCACTTTCTCCACACACGTCCAGTACTCAGAGCAGCAGCCAGGGATGGACGATGTGCCTGGGGCTCAAACCAGAGGTTTATCTGCCTCCTGAAGCTGGGGGACTTCTATATGTGATGAGCAAGAGAGATTTTGTGCTGATGGCTCCAACACTGGGCTTGATCTCAGAATATGCTTCCTTGTTGAGTTCTGCTTGCACTAGATTTGCATGCACTAGATGCATGCAAAAGATTTATATGGAATACCTGCAGATGAGAGAGTGTCCACTGTAAATGCAAGTCCTTTCTTCCTGTAGCTTTTAGATGTCAATAAGGGAGCTAGAGACGTTACTGGACAATTATAATACAGTATAAATATGTACAACACTTTAGAAATATTCATCCTTTTACTTTCCATTTTCTTATGGAAGAAATGAGGAAGCATAAATAACTTAAGCCTTCAAGGGATTCTCCCATTTTGGGATACTAAGTGGTCAGTTGGGCAGGCAGACAAACAAACATATTTGCCTCACCTTGTTCCCAGTGCTTGGTCCCCTTGTCTTAAAAAAACATCAACTTAGCTACAGACAAAAGACTCATGTGAAGTCACAGCCGAGGTGCCAGATAAATGCTATGGGCTTGAAGATGTTTTGGCAGTTGAGAGTTCCTTGGGAGTTTAGAGGAGGGAGAGATGATTCAGAGCCTAGTGATTGCCAGATACACTTTTCTTTGCACTGTCTTAACTATTCCCTTGGCTCCCATTACTCATATATGGACACAACTCCTAAATCTGTGTCTTCAGACTAGCTATTTCCCATGAGCCTCTCTCTTGGCCAACTCCTACCCCCCTTACATGTTAGTAAATGTAAGCAGCATTTGCCCTGAGAGGTTTTGGTCTTTGTGCCAAGTTAGATCTCCTCTCAGATCCTCTGTTATCCTTCTCTTTATCTTCACACGCATCCCAGCCATTCTAGCAAATGCATGTTTAATCAATCTTTCCCTTAAGGCTGCAGTATCCTCAAGGGAGAGACCATGTCTACTGAACTCACCGTTCTTTCTCTAGGTTCATCACGATGCTGAGAATTTTATCCATGTCAGCACATAACTTCTATAAATGACCAACTATCTAATTCTTCTAGAGAATAAAGGTATCTCCCTTTAACACTTCGAGACCATTTCACCCTGTTGGGTTAATCCCAGAGTACAATGGAAACTGTGACAAGTATGGTAGCATATTAACAGATTATGGGGTCTCAGGGAGAGCTTCTTGAGAATCAGATGTCAACACAAGGTTTAGATGTCAACACATTATTTGAAGATATCACACAAGTAAAAGAAGAAAGGAACCAGGAAAAGGAAGGGGAGCCAACTCCAGATTAGGTGCCCCTGTGTTTGCCACTGCTGTATTGTGGTACAGAATACAGAATATTGCCACCAGCAACCAACCAACCAACCAACCAACCAACCAACCAACCAACCAACCAACTAACCAATGCAAAGCCAATTGCTCAGCCAGTACACTTCAGCCATACAGAATGTTTCAGATAGAGGTTGGAAAGATCATGCCATAGAGTAGTTCTCAGAAGGAAAAGGGAAAAGGATTTGTTCTCATATGTCGACTTTCATAGTTAAAAATTAAATACCATGGGAAGAGAATTTTCTTACAAAAATTATCTGGTGTGTGTGTGTGTGTGTGTGTGTGTCTGGCTAGCCAGTGAATCCCTAGTACTGCTGGCTCCCCATCTCTGCTTGCCTGTCTAGCTCTAGGATTGCAGATGTGTGCTGCTCAGCGGGGATCTGGGATGTGAGTTCTGGGAACCATGTTCAGATTCCTAAGGCTACACAACAGGTACTTTCCAGATGAGCCATTTTCTCAGCCCCTGTTTGATCTTCTTAAAAGCCCTTCAGGAAGCCCATGCCCATGCCACGACAGCATCTAAATTGATCAGTTGCTATTAGTGCATGCAGAGGTGACCATTGTCTTCATGAAACAAGACCTGCCTCCAAGTTGGTCCTTGACTAGAATCTGGGGACTTCAATTTCAAAAGAGTTTTCAACATTCCCACCGTAAGAATGGCTCACTCTTTCTAATTGTTTTTGTGTATGGGTGAGCAGTGTGATTTATACTGGACCCATCTAGGTGATTGCCATCTAGGTGTCTACAATTTTCATATGTGCTTGCAAGGAGGTACCTATCTGGCCAGTCTCCAGGATAATGCTCTGCACAACTCTGGGAGTCTTTAATAAACTTTTCTGGTACATAACATTTTATATGCATAGGCACAACCTGTTACTAGAGGAGCTAAAAGAGTCCTTATGGAAGCTGGTGCCTGCTTTCCAATGGATTTTGTTCCATGTACTCTTTTCTTTTTATGGTTTTTCTTTGTATTTTGTTGCTACAATAACTTACAGTTGTGACTGCCACTATATGCCATAAGTACTGTAATCAACCATAGGACCTGGGGGGACCCCTAGTACAGGCTGTATGTCCGACTTCAGGTGGAAGCATCGAGCTGGCCCCAGGAAGTGGTTCAGCAAGATAGTGACTGAGGTGAAGCAAGAGATGAGGCCAAGGAGCTACAGGGATCTGTCAGATACATGGAGCAAAAAGATTCCAGATGGGCTTTGGCTGCTGCCAGCTGTGCAAACTGCTGAGTGAGTTAATGTCTCTATGGCTCGGTTTTGCCCTGGATAAAGTGAATATGCTGTCTACAGTGCAATGTTGCAAAGAATATTATCATGTATGACTTTCTTCTTTCTGTTTATTTGGGGGAAATAAGACAGCTACTTCTTCCTCTTCCTCCTCTCCTTCTCCTTCTCCTTCTCTTCTTCTTCTCCTTCTCCTCCTTCTCTTCTTCTTCCTCTTCTTCTTCTTCCTCCTCCTCCTTCCCCTTCTCCTCCTTCTTCTTCTGCAAGTTTTAACAATTGAAATAGAATTACATCATATTCCCCTCTAATCCCCTCTTATGGCCTCCTCCTGTTCCCATCCAAACTGATGGCCTTTTTAAGTTTAACTCTAATTGTTACATATGTGTGTAAATATATAAATATAACCTGCCGAGACAGTTCAGTGTTAGTTGTATGGATATGATTTCAGGAATGTCCACTTGGTATTAATTAATCAATCAGGGGGCTCACCCCTGGGAAGACCAATTATCCTTCTCAGTAGTCAGTAGGTATTTGTGGTTCTTTGCTTAGGGCTGGGGCTTCATGCAGTTTTCTTCTTCCTTGTTAGCATGTCTATTAGTATTGTCAGTGTTCAGGTCTTCATAGGCTACTATTGAAGTTTCATGGCTGTAGCTTCCCTGTCATTTCTAGGAGACACAATCTTACAGCAGACTTCCTGGCCCTTTGGCTCATAGAATCTTTCTACTCTCTCTTCTGCTATGTTCTCAGAGTCTTAGATATCAAAGTTTTATAGTAGATGTCTCAGTTGGGTCTGGCCACTCTATAGTTAGTTGTTCTCTTCATTTGGACCAGTTTTCATTGTCTGTAATGGTCTTCATCTGTTGAAGAAGAAGAAGAAGAAAAAGAAGAAGAAGAAGAAGAAGAAGAAGAAGAAGAAGAAGAG
Source organism: Grammomys surdaster (assembly GCF_004785775.1). NCBI lineage: Eukaryota > Metazoa > Chordata > Mammalia > Rodentia > Muridae > Grammomys > Grammomys surdaster. The sequence goes on from NW_021620757.1 coordinate 2,182,970, forward strand.
AACCTTCAATAATGGGTGAGAGTGACTCTAAGGGTAATTATATAGAATATAATAGGAATTAGTTAGGGATTACATTGGTTCAGAAAAGTGTCAGTAGTAGGTGCTCCTATGCTCCTCTTAGATCTATGACCTGATTAGTCCTGAGTAGTTGGTAGGTTTACAGAATACACATGATTTCCCTCCTGCTGAGTGTGCCTTAAGTCAAATTAGACAGCTGTTTATTACTACCAAGACATGAATTCTACTAATGTACCTATAGGGATTTCTTGCAATGCTGGCCATTGCTGTTGTTCATAGACATTGCAGTTGGGTAGCACCATTGAATTCCTTTGGCAGCTTGTATAGTTAAGTTCTATAAAAGCTAGTCATCAGGGCAGAGGCTTTCAGGTCAAATCCAGTTTGAATCCTGAGTTCTATGTCCACAGTGCGTGGTGTCTTCAGCCATTTGAGCTAACCTTCAACTTCTCAGGGACAACCAAGGACAACAGCAATAGCACATATTGTTTTGGGAGTGAAACACTGGCGAAAGGTTTCTTGTCCTTCAAGCTGTAGTGGTTTGAAAGAGTAACAGGAGGGTTAGAGAGAATGGAGCTGCTGTTCTGAATAATGATGGCCATGGTATGTGAGGAGGGAGATGTTTTGATTTCTCCATTTTAAATTATCTATCTATCTATCTGTCTGTCTGTCTGTCTGTCTGTCTATCTATCTATCTATCTATCCATCCATCCATCCATCCATCCATCCATCCATCTATCTATCTATCTATCTATCATCTATCTATCTATCTATCTATCTATCTATCTATCTATCTATCTATCTTCTATCTATCATCTATCTTTACTTCATGTGCATTGGTATTTTGCCTGCATGCATGTCTGCTGAGAGAGAATCCCAGATCTTGGAGTTATAGATAGCTGTGAGCTGCCATGTGGGTGCTGGGAACTGAACCCAGGTCTTCTGGAAGAGCAGCTAATACTCTTAACCTCTGAGCCATCTTTCTTTCCAGGCCCCAATTATTGGAAGGGAATGGTCTAGTAGGACATGCTGTCGAGGTAAGTCTTGCTGGATATAGAAGTATTCCCAAAGTAGTTCTCTTGGAGTGCATCAGGTTATGACTACTCAGACACTACTCCTAGATGATAGGTATTTCCTGGAAAGTCCTTTTAATCACCCAAAATAAAAGGTTAATAATGGTTATAAAGACTGAAACCAACAAACCAAAAAAAAAAAAAAAAGATTCCTTTCAAGTCCAGCTTGGTGAATCAATGAGTTTATTGAGGCTACTTTCAGAAGCATGGTACAAGATGTCTGATGAGTGATTTAGGGGTAATTGCATCACCAAGAAGCCAATGCCAGCATAGATGGTGACTCTTATGAGCTGTGTCACTGGAGTCTCTTTTGTGACTTGAAGGAAGCATTAGAGAAGATTCTTTCTCCAATTTACTGTTTATAGCACCTCAGGGAAGGCCTTTGTGATTCTTTCAAGTGTCAGGAGTCTTGGGAATTCTGCAAACTTGTAGTTTTCATGAGACTCACAATCTCCTTTCTTCCTAGAAGGAAGAAAAGGAGAGAATGCTTCAATCTGGAGGAACCAGCTGTATAATATTGACTGTCCAAGGCTTGATAAGCCCAAGATCACACTGAAAATATTTTTAAAAATTATGTGTGTGTGTGTGTGTGTGTGTATGTGTATACATGTATGTCATAGCACATACATGGTGTCAGAGGACAATTTTCAGGAATCTGTTCTTGTCTTTCACCTTGTTGAGACAGGGTATCTATTGTTTCTGTGGCAATGCACATTCCAGGCTATGACCCTCAATCAGTTCTCCTGTTGGTGTGCTGGGATTGCAGATGTGTGCCACTGCAGCCAATGTTTTACATGAGTTCTGGGCATTGAACTTGGGTCTTCAGATTCACATTGTGAGTACTTTTACCTGCCAAACAACCTCCCCACCTTCCATTTGGGACATTCTTATTGGTGTCTCATTTTCTTCAACAATAAGTATTAGAATAATTTGGCTATAAACATCAGACTTTGATTAAAACAAGCAAGGTTCCATTAATGGAAGGTTTTAGAATGGCTCATGAGGCTTAGTGAACAACTACTTCCCTGTAGGGCAGAACCTGGGCAGGTCTCAGAGTCTCAGCTCTGTGTGTTTTCTAGGGTATGGCTATCAGATAGCAGCTCTGAGTAGTTGGCTCTCTTGCTCTTCAAAGCTGAAGGGCTATGGAGAAGGAGTTTGATTGTCAACTCAATAGGAAGAAATCAGGAGAGACAGAGTTCTCCAGAGGAAGAATTCCATGAGCTGAAACAGGTAGGATACTGACTCAGATCTGCTCTTTTAAAAGGTCCTCTGTCTTATAGAATTTAAGCATAGTTCTATGGGTCTTTGCCAGATTTTATTATTTTTTGAGGAGTTCTCATATCTTTGATTCCTTTATGCCTTTCAAATGTATCTAAAGGCAAGTGGCTCTCTTCTTGTTACCCTGATGGAATCTGAATGGCTTCATCAACCTCCCTAGACCCTTAAAGATGCTTTGCTGTCTGCTTGAAGTGATTTTTACTAGTCTACAAATACTTACTCACCTTCAAGCTCGAATGTCACTCCTATGAATTCCACCCTCCCTGAAGTCATACAATTAGTGGCAGAAAGCTCATATACATATTCAAGTCCCCCAGCTGCTGGTAGGTCATTACAATAAAGTACTACTAATTAGGGCTGTTGAGTCAAATAACCCCAGGTTTGAGTAGCACTTCTCTATTTATGCTCTAAACTAACCTTGGAGTATGACTTCCAGTCTTGGAGAGTTGAGCTTCTCTTCTTTAAAGGTGATTTTAATGCAACCAGCTTCACATGTAAATTAAATAGTACATGTAAAAAGGTTTGTTCAACGAGTGCATGGCTCACAGTGAGTACTCAACAAATGTTGGCTATTATCGTTGTACTGTGTTTCTGTCCTGGGAAGATTATGTAAATGAATTAAAGTGTAGAGAGTTTTGAAATTCCCTGGGGCAAGTAGAGCAACTGTAACATGCAAAATCTTGGAAAGCCCCTGGGAAGAGCCAGCATTGAAAGTCTGCTACTATAAAAGTTGTAAACAGATCTGAAAATACTAATTAGGCAAGGGTATAACTCACTATCCTAAATAATGAAATATATTCAGTGGTTGTTCATGGTTCAACATAATAAATTCTAAATTAGTCACTCAGAGCATTATTAATAACTAAACACAGACTGCAAACAAATGGAAGTTGTACTTTTGATGCTCATGAATTTAGTAACAAGAGAAAATACCAAGATCAGACCCCTTTGAGATTAACCTGGATCAGTGAGGTGGTCTGGCTTAGTGGGGAGATCATAGTTTATACTGAGAACATCTAAGTTTGAGTCTGCTGATTTTTGGTTATGTGACCTTGGGGTCAGTATAGACTTTAAGAGCACTCCTTCACTTATGTAGTGAGAATACACTTTCTCATCAGGCTGTTAATTCTAGAACAAGGTAATCTATAAAGAAACAAGCTGAAATTGTGTAAAATGCTTTGTAAACTCTGAAGTATGGCTTGATTCAGGAGTATACCTAGGAAGACAAAGCATTTATTCATATCTCTCTTTTTGTTTCTTATACTCATTGATAAACACGTATTAGTAGTCTAGCATGGTACACATTTCAATGGGGGGAAATAGGCTTCAAAAAATATGACATCTGTGTTCTAGTTGAAAAGGCAGGGCCCAAAACAGTGTATAAGCAAGTGCCTCTTTTACCTGGCTGTTTAATTTAAATCCAGGGAAACACAATGGAGCAGAATGATTAGGGGTCACTCAAGGCAAGCCATCTTGTATGAGATCACAGATAATATCCTGTCCTGCAATAGGGAAAAAGTGGGAAAGGAGAATGAGACCAGTGTATCTGTCTGGAGCACAAAAAGAGTAAGACCAATGAAAAAAACAATAAAGATGTGCTTGACAATAGCCAGTCAATAATCTCTTTGGGACACATTAGTATTGGGTATAGTATGAGTGAGTGAAGCAGTGTCCAAGGCACCATGAGAGCCACAGGATAAGGTGTGCTTTCCCTATCCTAGGAGTTTTAGCAGTGGATCAGGGAGCAGGGATAGGTGTGAGACAGTATTGGCAGCCCTTGCTTTGTGAGTTAATTGCCACCTGCTATTGGGTTAAGTCTTTTGGCAAAGTCTGAAGGCCAACCGAAGGTCCAGTCTGCAGAGGAAGACTGTACCTTTAAATCCACAGCTCAAGAAAACATGTCAGTTTGCCAAGTTTCTGCTAAGCCGTCCTGAAAAAAAAATATTCAACAGCTTTTACCAGCCAGAGGCTCCAATATCCAATCTCTGTCTCAAATGATAAATGACATTTGTCAGTTGACAAAGCGAATGGCCTCAACCATTTGAGGACATGGTCCTGCTGTGCACAACGCTCCTGTTGAACCAGCCAAGAGCACCTTGAGGTGAGAAAAAGGCTTTTTATGCACCAGTCTTTTAGAGATAGCCTAGAAACAAGCTGCCTTTTTTCCTTTTTCTCCCAGGGCAGCTCCTTTCTAGGAGTTGGAACCCTGCCTGACAATACCTGTCAGGGCCGGAGACAATTTGTCAGCTCTGTGAGACCCGATTAGCCTGGGCATGGCCGGGGGGAACCTTGCTGGTGGACATGCACTTTAGCTATATTTCTGCTGAGACATTTGTTCCCTTTTATAGTATCCCCTATTGCTTTGTAACAGAAGTCAATATGACTAGACAAAACCCAACCATATTGACACTGGAGGCATAGTTGGTGTGGGGGGTGGGGGTTGGGGGGTGGGGGGAGGAGTGCATAATAGGAAGAGAATAACAACCATTTTGCCATTTTGGTGCATCTCTCAAAATTCAGGGTATTTCATATGCCTAGTCCAGCCCACTGAATGATCATATCAACACCCCTATAATCATTATGACTATTAAAACAATTTCCAACGTTCACTTCCAGAGTTGCAAAGAACTGCAGGGGAGACGGAGTACTGAATGTCCATCGGTGTCCTTGCCTTCCAGCTGCTCTCAAAGTGCTTTGTTATTTTCCAGGGTCCTCAGGGCATAGGGCAGGGTCTCTGCCTTTCTCAGAATTGGTCCTTGGAAGTGAAGGCTGGGCAGGAGGGGCCAACTGAAGGTTCAGAGTTGGGCTCTCCCTCACTCTGCTTTCTGGGGTAAGTACCCATTTCATGCTAAGCCTTGTGCATTCCTTCTTCAGCTCAGGATGAGACCAGGATGTGGTATGGGTTTAAGAGTTGGGTCAACTGGTTAGGAAGAGGAACATTGCCATGATTTCACTACAGACAATTCTTAGAAAGAAAGGTTTTCCAATTTGTTCTTGTCCACACTAAGGGTTATGGATTGAGGACACCCTCAAGATCAGCTGGTCTAACCATCTGTGTTATGGTTTCTAGTATTGGTACACTGGCTGTTTGCATTCATTTGAGCTAGGGTGCTTGTGGAGAAATGAAGATTCATGGTCCTTAAAACCTACTCTGCCAGATTCTCTGATTTTTGGGGTTAGAAATCTGAGTCTTCCATAAGAATCCTGTGTGATTCTTCAGGCTGAAATTTGGGTGAGCTGAGGATCCCTGTGATACTTGAGCTCCGTTGAAGAATCATGGTTACTAATCGCTCGCAGGTCTGTGAATGTCTTCAGCAGAGCAGGCCCCAGTTTCTTTGGAGGACGCCATCTACCTCTCTGCATAGTCCTTCTTTTTATTTATTTTTATTTATTTTTATTTTTTTATCTTTTTGGATAGTCCTTCTTACTAAGCTTTTCCTGACAGTACCACGTCACCAATGAGGGCAAGAGCCCTCAAACAGACAAATTGACACACTCTAAACTTACATGTGGTTCCCTGAGCTAGAGAGAGTGAATTGTAGATACTAGAGAAACTCAATGAGAAATTTGATGTTTTTCTGTATCTGTATTGCTCAAAAATTTCTCTTACAGTAATTTGGGTAATTAAAAAAAGCAAACCAATACCAATAGAGGTGTTATTTTATTTGTGCTTGCCTCTTCTTGGCTTACACCTTCCTCTTTTGTTCCAGCGGTTGCTCATGGAGTCCCCTGGAACACTTAGATACTTTTTCATCTGTCAACCTGTTTGACAGTTGTACCAGGGTCTCTAGGTCAAGAAACCTTGGTTCCTGGGGCCTTGTGTGATGACTTGGTACAGAGCTCTGGAATATTGTCACTCCTTGTGTAAATGGATATGTTTTCCAGGTTAACTGTCTTATGGGAAATATTATGCTATGTGCCTTGTACCAAGAGCGTTGTCCCATTCAGTTCAGAGGAAGGGCTTGTCATTCTCACTTCCCAGAGCCCAATTTTTCATTAAAGGTGCTTAAGAGTTTTTGGAAGCCATGCCATACTGACAACTCCTATTGAGCAAAGAGTCAACCAAAACGCCTATATCTCTTTCATCCTGGCTCCTACTACTCTATACTGCTTTCCCTGGCTTTCTGGGCCCAAGTGAAGAACCTTAAACTAATTCCTCTTAAACTTCATCTTGTTAGGCTTGGTTCACTGATCCAGGGGGCTGATGCCTCTTTTCTTTTTGGATCTTGATTTTGCTCTCAGCAGAAAGCCTTTTCTGCAAAGTTTGATTTTATTTGACTGCAGGGGAAAAATCCCTCTTTATTTTGAACTGGAGATTCTCCTAGAAAATCAAGCTAAGCATGGGATTTCCTAATACCCTGAACAAATGCAGAGCTTGCTGTCAGCCTGATTGGACAAGGCTCCACTTCAGGGTCTGCTACCTGCAGACTGCTAAAGCAGGTCTCCCGACATATGCCACCGGGCTTTGAAAAGGAGCCATAAAGACAGCCGCATTCCCCACCCCCAAGACAGATGGGGGTCTCTGCTCCTCTGAAACACCCCCTGGGAAGACTTGATTGGAGCATCTTTCTGAAATGGGATGCCTGTGTATTGTGAGTGGCTTTATTGCTCAGAGCATCTGGATATGTTGTGATAAACAGCATGATAGACGATTTCAGTGCTTCTAGAATGGGTTGCCCAGAGAGAAGGAACAGAACAGAGAATACTTGCCTCCCTATTGCTTGGAGCAGAGCATGGACACTCATGAAACTACCAGTGGACTTCTTCATCTTAATTGTCCTAGTGGTAATTTCAGTACCACAGCACCCTGGGTCTGAGGGAGACTTAGAGAGGCAGTGTTAAACTGGAGGAAGTGTGCTAGATTGAATGCTCATTTATATTTTTCAGCTAATATTCTTTGAGGCTTGATAAGAGTTACTCTGCTAAGCACTGGGGATAAATGGCAAGAGTGCCAGGCATATGTCCTGGGCTCACAGAACTTTGAGCTTAGTCAAAGAGGCATATGTTCATAAAACTTGCCTGAATACAAGCATAATTACAACAACGATGAATGCAGTCAAGAGAACATGTTGTTATGACTACGAGTCTAATTTCAGTCTAGAAGGTCAGGAAAGGCTTCTCTGAAGAGGCGATACTGCTGGAAACTACAGGTTGAGTGGGAGGAAACACGATGAGGAGGAGGAAGGTCTGACCAGTGTGGGAGACTCTGTGCAAGCAGGGACACAAGAAGGCCTGTGTGTCTGAATAAGGGGAGCAAAAATGGAACATGTTGCCATGTAATGTCAGAAATGTCAACAACAATTGTGTTAATAATATTAATTAATGGTTTCAAGGTCGTTATGTCCCAGGTACTGCACTAAGTGTTTCATATGTATTAACTCATTCATTCTTTCTGATGAACTTATAAAATGTTCATTATATTTTTGTGGTGCAGATAAATGAACTCAGGGAATTATGCATACTAGGCAAACACTATGCAAAGTTTATTTAAAAATATATTAATTCCTAATTCCATTTTATAGGAGAGGAAATTGAAACACATAGAAGTTAAGTGACTTCCTCCAGCATTCTTCAGTGTCTTAAAGCTCCTGGTGGGCTTTTGGTATTTACCCTAGGGATCATGGGAAGCTAATGAATATTTTAGAGCAGCGAAGAAACACAGTAGTATTTGTGTTTGGAGGAAGCTTGGAAGCAGTTAGAGGCTCCAGGTGAGAGATGCTAAGAGCATGTTTGTGAGGACCATTGCTATGGAAGGGAGCAGATTGGTTTGGAAGGGATAGTGTGTTTAGAGTAAACCAAGACTGGCTAAAGGATCAAACACAAAGATGGTATTAAAGACAACTCTTTTCAGTTTTGTCAAACGGGGTGAATTGTGAGTTCTACTTTGGATTTGTGAAGTTTGATGAGTTTTGTAGGAGCAATCCTCACTCAAAGGAAAGGGCCAGACTCTGATTCTAGAAGGTGCTTATGGATAAGTGAATGAAGTGGGAGACCGGATGAGATTGCTCAGGGAGAGAGCACCTGGAATAGACTCAGCCTTAATGAATTTTAACGGACAATGATCACCCCGAGGAAGATCAGACTGTTAAGGTAAATGCCAGGAGGATGTGATGACACAGTTTCTGGAGAGAATGCACTCATGAAAGAGGCTGGGTGATGAGTCCAATGTGCTCCTGAAGGGCAGAAATCGTAGCCATGGGACCCAGCAACATGGGGATTATATTTGTTTTCATAGTTACATTTCCACTCAGTGGTTTGAAACAACATAAATGTATTCTCTCACTCTTCTGGAACCAAGAAGCTTGAAATCCCCTAGGAGCCTCTAGGGAGGAGTCTTCCATGTCTGTTCTTCTTGTGGTTTCTTGACTTGTAGCTGCATCACTTCATCTTCCGCCTCCATCTTCAGGTGGCCTTCTTTCCTGAATGCCTGTGTGTCTGTATCCATAGGTGGTCTCACTCAGTCACATTGGATTGAGCCCGCCTTAATAGTCATATCTAAAGTTGATCATGTCTAAAGGAAACTCATTTTCAAATAAGGTCACATCCACATGGTCCGGGGTTAGGACTTGAACACATCTTTTTGGAGGACTCTGTCAACTCAAAACAGAAGCCAAGGCTGACCTTTTTTTTTCTTCTTGAGACAGGGTTTCTCTGTGTATAGCCCTGACTGTCCTACAATTTGCTTTGTAGACCAGGTTTGCCTTGAACTCAGAGATCTGCCCATCTCTGCCTCCTGAGTGCTAGGATTAAAGGTAAAGGCACGTGTCACCATCCAGGGAGAAGCCAATAGTAACTTTGAGAGATAGTTTGGGTGGGAAAATAAGAAAGATGGCCAGAGTATGTTAAGAAAGGTTTGGGAGATGGAAAATTGTAACCATAAACACCACCACAACAAAAAACAACAAAAGATAAGTTTTTCCCCCTCCAAGAAAACTGGCCTCCTGGACTGACCATCAAAACACAAACCTAAGTTAGAAAATGCTAATGTCAATTCCAGCTTCAGCACTTCTGAATGACAGCGGAGACTCACTTGAGCTCTTAGAGCCCTGGTTCGTCACTGGGGCAATAATCATGCCCCTTTAGGCTACCTGTAGAGTGACCTGGATCTCTTATGAAGACTCCAGGAGATACAGCCCAGAGAGGCTCTGTAGGATGTGATACAATAGGTTTGTTTGTTTATTTACTTATTTATTTTATTTTATTTGTGTGTGTGTGTGTGTGTGTGTGTGTGTGATTCTAGGGAAGACTTACCCAAATTTGGATTGGATAGACATAGACATGGGACTATGGAAAACAGGAGACCCAGGAAGAACATCAGGACTCAGTGCCTCCTTCTTTTCTACCCTCCCATGCAGCCTGAAGACTGGGCTGGCTATGGATTAAGCTTCCTCCAGTATTCTGGGCACTTGGCCTTGGGAAACTGTGTTTGTATAGCTTATTTAATGGTGTTTCTCTGCGATCATAGATGGTCTCACTCAGTCTTGGAACCTCTCATGCAGCTCAAGACATTGAAACCTAGACTTTTTGGCTCTTGGGTGTCAGTCAGGGTCTCTGAGAATTACACTCGTCTGGGTCTCAGATCCAGCATCTGTTATCATGGCACATCTCTGATAGTCAAGCCCCAGGAGCATCTGTATGTTGGCAAAGGGTGGGTTACTTTGCCATAGGATTGGGGAAACTGGCTTGTAGGTAGAACTGGTTGGAAAGGCACAGCTGAGCAAGCTCTGAGTGGGTAGGATCCAAAGACATTCTAGGTGCCGTTCACCGTGGAGGAGAGTCAGGTAAGCAAGCAGTTGTGATGGACTCTGTAAGAAAGGGCAAAGCATCCTCCCACAAGGAAGAGCCAGTTGGTAGCAGTGGCCCAGAGGCCAACCTTGATTAATTTATTCCTTGTTGGGTTTGTCAGGTGTGGAGGCCCAGATACTGGGCTGGTGCTGAGAGGCTGCAGCAGGAGGCTGGGAATTAGAGATGCTGGATGGGGCCCTAGATTTGACAGGGGTAGGCTGGGGCTCTAAACAGGAAAGGAAACTCCACTCAAAGCAACTCTGTGTGCATGTAAGCTCCTGGGAGCTCTTTCAGTGCATATCTTCATGTATTTACTCTGGGGTAGCAAGAGGGTCTGCATTTCTAACCTTGTGCTAAGGTGTTCCCTAGCACTTTACATATCCAGTCTTCTACACTTTGATGTAGCAGATGCTCTTGGGATGCCTTTTGTGCTGTTTCATGGGCCACACTATGAGTAGCAAGGTGAAGGAGAGTAGATTGATGCCAGCACCCACTCTTTATGGCTTGACTTGCAAGGGCTAAGACTGAAGGCTCACTGGTTCCCTGAGCTGTCTGTAGTGACTGTGTGCCTCTCTGTGGAGTGCCACAGTCTCCAGATGGTACATCTCTTCTCTATCTGCCTAGACTAGCTCCAGAAGCAGACCATTTTGACATGGCTCACTTGGTATCTTTAGTACAGCCAGGATGCCGAGCCCCAGTGCTGACCTGTTCGTGTCTTGCTTTACTGAGTCTTAATTCAGACATTCCTTCAAGATTCACATTGTATCAGCCCTGTTAAGTATCCACACAAGTCCAAACAGCTTTGCCGAGAGGCCAACAATCAGGGCTTGAGGTCCACCTTCAAACAGGATGATGGGGACACCCTTTCTTGGACTGTTTGAGGACACAGCTAGAGAGATGCAGTTTGGTTCCCTGAACCAAACTTTTCCAAATGGATTGCAAACTCCTAAAACAACATTTGGAATTTTAGCATACACCTTGGTATCTTTCCATAATGCAGATACACTTTGGATTATTTATGGAACTAGATGGTTGCACATTGTAATCCTATTTTTGCCTAAGGCCTCTTGGGCTCAGGGGGTGAGAAGCAAGGATTTGGCATGAATCCCAAACATGCCCCAGTGAGAAGTGACTAGGTAGGATGTAGAAGGTAGGGCCTTGTGGGTTGAGACAGATCAACTGCAGGGGGATGGAAAGTACCTGAATTGTACAGTTTATTCCTTGGTCCTTCTTAAGTTGAGGTGAATTCTACTGTGAAGCTTGTCGCAGGGTGAGAGCCAAGGCACAATGACCCAGCCACATGTTCTAAGGCATGGGAGTGTGACTTAAATCCAGGTGACAGTAATGGGATCCAGAAACAACGAAAAGTTATGGCCCATACATCTTCAATTGCAATTACAGTTAAGGAAACAATATGCAAATATCCTAAATGGCTCAAGGTTAAACTCCCAGGCAGCTGCTGAGCCAGCCAAGCATGCTGGTGTCCTAACACCCAGGATGAGGTGAAAATGAGCTTTTCTGAAAAGGCAAGGACCCGAAGGAATACACACTTCCAAGCCTTTTGTTCTCACAGAAGGAAGTTTGCAAAGCAGTGGTGGAGGACTCTCTGAAGAAGGGCAAACAGTCCCCAAGGGGGAGGAGCTGCTTGGTGCAGAACGCTGTCGCCGGCAATTATTAATTCACTCCTGTTGGATCTGTCCTGGAGGCCTCCCGTGCACAAGAACATGAAGAGTGTTGGCAGCTGCTGTCTGGAGAAGCCCTGATCCAAGGAGGGGGAAGGTGGGACTTCTCACAAGGTTGCTCCCTGATTCCCACCCTCACCCCTGCTCTTGGAAGAAAGGATGCTTGCTTTCTTTCTTGCCTGGGCTCAGGATGCTTAAGAGGCAGTGTTCCAGGAAAGGAGATAGGTCTTGGAGAAGGGACAGAAGCTAGACCAGAAGACTGGTGTTTATGCAAATCAGGCTTTAGGGTGGCTCAAGGAGGGCTTAGCTCTTGCCTGTGTCCCCCTTCTCCTCAACAGAGCCCAATACAGACACCTTGGAAAGAAAGAAAAAGACTCCCAGGAAAACATCCTTCATGCTAAGTTGCCCAGGAGGGTGTGTGTGTGCTCACGTGTGCATGGGGAGGGCAAAGGAGGCTTTCCCTCTGAAACCATTTCTTGCTAAAATGGTCCACAAGTCGAAATACCTTTGGGGCAGAGAGGATTAGTGGGAAGAAAAGCTGGTTCAGGAAACAGAACTGGGTTAATGGCTGCATTAGGTTTAGGCACAAGCCAAGCGATTCTTCTGAGGTCTAGAGGTCTCTAGAACTTTTATTTGGAAGAGTCAGGGAATTTTGGGCTTGTGCACTGAATGGTCTTGGGGCTATCGATCTTCAAGTAGGTTATTCAATTAGGGGTAACTTAGGGCACCCACCATTCTTCTGTCCACATGCCCATTTTCTTGTTTGGCAAATCATGCACTCTCAGGTGCTAAAGTCACCTATTTCCCTAGTTTAAAACTTTCTCTTCTTACCCTCTCTCAACCCACCACACCTGCTTTGATTTCCTTAGCATAACTGACCATCATAGAGATCCTGGCTCCCCAAACCTTTATGGAAAGCAGAACGACACAATGAGAGAGCCTGCTGAGGCCTGGAAAGCCACGCAGGCCAGAGAGAACAAACTTAGCCTGTGAGTTTGATTTATTTCTTAAATTCAAACGCGAAGGATGTTTGTTTTGGTGTAGATTTTCTATTTCTCCTCAACTCCAGGATTCCATGCTGTTTCACAGTTACCTGCTTATATCAGTCAATTTACTTGTTTGCTTCAAGGGTAGGTAGGTACGTCTTAGATTGGTGGAGCCCCGAGCGATGGCCTCATTTTAAAAACTGAGAAACTGAGGCTCAGTTGGTCCTAACTGCCATATATTTTTAAATTTTTTTCTCTTCAAGGAATATGTACATATATATATATATATATATGAAGAGAGAGAGAGAGAGAGAGAGAGAGAGAGAAGTGGGGAGTGAGAGGGAGAGGGAGAGAGAGAGAGAGAGAGAGAGAGAGAGAGAGAGAGAGAGAGAGAGAAAGAGAGAGAGAGAGAGAAGGGAAAGTCTGAAGAGAGAATCTCAAGTGAGGAGACATTGCCCAGGGTCTCATTGGTTGTTGACTGAACTGTCGGAGTCATCTCTTCCTGGTTTCCTCAATTGTAAATTGAGAGTGTTAGGCTACCTAGCCTCAGATATTCTGTCTATTTCATTCTTTGATGTTTTCCCCTCACAGAAGGTGAGAGGCTCTACCGACAAAGGTTAATGATTGGATTCTCTTAGGAGTCCACATCTCAGCAGAGTTTATATGCCATCAATAACTTGATCAAAACACACAGGAATCATATTCATAGTTGTCTGTCGGTTAATATCTGAGAAACCAATGGGACTACTGTGTGATCTTTCTAATTTAAATAGAACGGCCTAAAAATTGGACTGACCCTTTGGTAGGTTTCTCGGGTTGGGCTGCTTTCAGCATGTGATCCTATGTTTTGTGGATAGGTATTTTGCTCTAAAGTCTGAGTTGTTTTTGTAGAGCAAAGATTACAGCTGACCTATGTTCACGATTAATGGAAGTAGTTTCTATTTTGTAGGGATTTCTCAAATGATCATTTTTTGTTATTTGTTGTGGGCCCTCTGGATCACACCTGATAGCTCATGGTAATGAAGTAACCAGGAAACAATGGAGTCCTACATCGCTTATACAAATGAGATAAATGGAGACACATGCTGCCTATGCCAGAAAGACCACACCTGTCATTAGAAGACTGGGGATTGACTGGGAAGAAGAAGAAACTGGAGATTGTGTTCTCTCATATAGAACTCAACTGAAGTCACATGATTCAAGTTAACACATCTACGTAACAAAACCCAGACAAAATTCCATACCTCAAAGTTTGAATGAGGGTCTGTCCCTGATGAGTAGTATTCGCGCACGAATACGTTTCTATCACTGATACATGAGGAAAGCAATTCATTCCTAAGGATAACACATGCTTCACAGTGGGACCCTCCAGACCTTGTATATGTCTCTTCATTCAGTGGTTTTTGAATGTTGTCTTTTTGCTGTAATAACCGAAATGTTTTCCTGAGTTCTATGAATTATTCTGGCAAATTACTGAAACTGAAAGGAGGGGGAAGGATTTGTAGCTAGCTGGACAGAAGTGAGAGTAGTCTGGGGACCCCCCCAAAATTACATCTGGTGTATAAACATACACAGCTTTGTAGAGGACTTTGACCTGAAAAGTCTGGTCCAATTCTGGGTAGCAATAATAATAATAATAATAATCATAATTTTAAAAAGGTAACAAACAAGAGGCTACCTGTGTGAAGACAGCCCGAGAAGGCTCTAGAGACGTCCTTTCCACATGTACAGTACATGTATGCTTTTCAGTAATTCCTTGAGTATTTCTATCTGCTCTCACCATCCCCTCCTAGGTCCAAATAATTAATTCTGGAAAAATCTACAGAGTCTTTGGAGACACCACTTATAGTTTTATTAGTGGCTCTCAGGGTGAGCAAAATATTGATCCAGAGTACATACTCTGGAGCAGATGGCATAGGTCCAAATCCTGGCATCACCATTAACCATCCTTGGGATTCTGAGTGAGGGAAATCACTTAGGTTCTGTGTTTGTTTTCTGATCTGGAAAAGGGTGATAATGACAATCCTTGCCTCATTTGTTAAATGAGTAATTACACACAAAGCACTTGAAAGTTGCCCAGAGCATAAGAAGATCTCCATCAACTGTTATCATTCTTGTTCTCTATTGAGCTTTACTGATCAAGGCAGTACTATGTTCTGTAAAGTGTACGGGCTTTGGAGATGGGTAGCTGTGAGTTCCAAGGTATACCTCTATCTCCTCCTGACTGCTCAACTTTTAGCAAGATGCTTGAGTCTCAGTGCCCAAATTTCTCACTTATGAAGCCCAGCTAACTGATATTTGTTGAATTCTTCTTAAGTAAATAAAATGGTATTGTCTTAAGCTCTTAATCCATGATAGGAGCTTCGTAAATGATAGCTATGGCTGATAGCTCTCCTGGTAAGCATTTGCAGTCTTTCAAGAGTGCCTGAGGTCAGAGGAGGGAAGACATCTTGCAAGGTAGGAAGATAAGCTCAGTAGTGATATTAGTAAACTGGGGGTTTCAGCTTCCAGTCCTGAAAAGAGACATCATGTTTGAGTGAGTTTGCTTAGGAAGACGTCTGGTGTCTCCTTGGTGGGCATTTCCATAGAGCAGGTCTGGGCAGTACCAGAAGCTCAGGGTTTATCACCAGGAAGGTAAAACCCATAGCAATTCTCTGCAATGGGCGTTGTTATTCGTATGCCACGCTGTTTATTTATTGAATGGTATTTGACAGAAGTATACTCAGTGGAGCACATCAGCAGGGATGGTGTTTTACCAGCAAATAAATTAGAATCACAGAGTTAGCAAAAGCGTAACTAAGTACATGGCATAAATATGTCACTTGGCTGCTATGAATTCATTCATGTATAGGAATCCTTAATGCATCTCTATCAAATCTTTGAGTGAAATGTCCTCTTTATATCAGGCTTATATTTTAATTACAGGCAGCTCTGATATTCATGCATTGTGTAGGAGCTGTAAGTCCAGCTAGAAACCTTGAAGCTAACCCAGTATGGTCAGTCCTTGGTGGCATGGCTGACCTCTCCCCTCCTTCCTTTTGTAGCCCAGCCTCTTTCTCCTCTAGCTGTAGATGAAGACTGGAATGTGGCAGTCGGGGAGAGGGAAGAGGTGTGAAGGGGGAGAGAGGTGGGAGAACTGGATAAGGTCTAGGCAAGGCAGACAGAGGGAGTGAAGGGAATGAGGTACTGGGATCATCCAAGCCTACCCCTACCCCTCTGCATGTCCGAGGCAAACATTTCCAGAGTGCTCTTGACTGGCACTTCAATTCCTTATTCCCTGCTGAGAGGGAGCTCTTTCTGAGGCTGGCATTGAAAGGGCAACCACCCCCTCCCACTGCCCTCTGCCTATTTTTTTCCCCTTGTGAGGAAGAAAGAAGGAAAAAGGGAGTCTGAGGAAGAGAAGAAAGAGGCTGTCAGCAGGCCCATTCCTCAAGCATCAATCATTCGCAGGGGTTGAGGAGGTGAGTCCAGGAGTCAGGAGGGGTGCAGCAAGGTCCCAAGCTGCTTGTTGAAATGCTGAAAAGTTTCTGTGTCTATTCAAATATTATTCATGTGATGGGAAAGAACTACTTCCCAAGCTTCCTTATAAATAATTTGTACCCTGAAAGCAGCTTCTTATGCTGTGTTCTCCCTTGCCTTCTCTAACCCCAAAAGTACCATGCACATCTTTCATTGTATTTTGTCGATGGCAACCTGGGATTATTATTCTGATAGTATGGAAGGTTCATACATGACAGAATGATGGAAATTTCTATGCTGAACACAACGTCTCTGATGTAGGTCTTCAGAGCACTCATTTCAAAGGTTCCAGGGTAGAAGGGTCTGACTCCAGACTCTTAGCACTCTTCCCCACCACACTTCCATGCTTTTCACTTCTAGATAAAGCTCTCTTGAACTCAAGGGCTACCTAGGAAAGAAATTTGTTTTAATCAGTTTCTGTTACCCAGACTCCTTTGTTTTGTCTGTAAGAAATAGCAAGAAAGCAAAATATCTTTCAGTTGTTGCTGGTATTTGCCTGAAACTCAAGGCCTTGTGGCTGATGAGAAACAGAGTTGAGGAACAGCCATCCCTGGTCACCCCCTAGCCATCAGATCGGCTTATTTGGACCTCCTTCTACACTGGCTCAGAGTTCTCTTCCAAGTAGATGCCTATACCTGTTTTAGTTTTTGACATTGGAATGACAAATATGCTTTTCTTCATATCTTGTGTTGGCAGCAACATGATATTTACATGATATTTAGAAGGACTTGGAGTCATTGAATGGAAAGGCTTTGGAGTGGAGTTTGACTTTATTAGTTATCTCATTCACCTCATCTTCTTGAGAGAACCCCTAAGAACATCCCCAAGTGGTAGAAAATGGAGCATGTTCAATCATGGAAGACAAGTACTCAGGAGACTGCTATAAATGGCACCGTTAGTAAGTACTTATCCATGACCTTACCATACTCTGTGGTTTTGTTCTGTTAGTCAATATTCCATTGCATAGCAACCAGTGAGGACATGGAAAGTTATCTTTAGTGGCTATTGGAATGTGCATGCACAGAAGAAAACAATGGCAGGCACAAAGTGCCATTTCCAAAAGAAAAGAGAAGGAGAAAGAGGAAAAGAAAGAGAAAGAGAAAGAGAAAGAGATTTTAGTGGCTACTATTTTGGGGATGGAAAAACAAAAGGCTGAAAATGTCATTCTGTGACATTTGAGGGAATAAAGTATGAACTATGTGTTTCCTGGTGACTTCCTGTTAGCCCGAGGTGCTAGTGAAGAGAACATTTGGATGTTCTTCAGTGTCCATTTCAGCATCTCTATATATCATGGATTAGTTAGACTCTGCTGTTAGGTGGTAGTGAGAAGTGAATTTAGCATTGAAGAGAAGCTTTTATTGAGGAACAAGGAGTCCTGGGGTTGATACATTAAAGAAGATGATTTGCCTATCCTTGGAATGAATGGAATGATTGTTACACCAAGTACCCCAGTGTAGGGAGAGATTGTGCAGATAGCAGCTGGAGAATGACCCTCTTCCTAATGTATCTGAGGTCCACAGAGGTTAGAGGTGGCGCTAATGCTGCATCATCCCAGTCACACAGTGAAGATAGAGATAGAAGGAAAGGTATGGAAGTTGCCTGGGTAAAGGAGAGATATGGTTTTCTTCTTCATTTTCTCTGATAAAATATTTAACTGACTGTAGTAGTCAATGTTCTTACTGTTGTAACTAAATACCTGGTCAGAAGCAACTTAAGGAATGGTTGGGATTTGCTCATAGTTTGGGGGGGTACAGTCTACCATGGTAAGAAAGGCATGGTGGTGGAAGAATGAAGCTTGTATCTGCAATTTAAGAGCTCATTTCATGGGATAGTGTAACCCAAATTTAAGGTAGGCTGTACGACTTCTAGTAACCAAATCTAGAAACTCCTTTACAGACACATTTGGAATGATAATCTAAAGGGTCATTCCTTGGGGGCTCCCTGGCCTGGAGATTGTTGAGTGGACTAGACTCCAGAGATCACCTACTTTTGTGTCCCTAGCTCTGGGATTACAAATGCACACCATCGTGTCTACTCTATCTTTATTTGGGTTCAGTGACCTGAACTTATTGCTGCGAGTCAAACATTTTACCAACCTCATACCCCTACTTTTAATTTTTATTGAGAGATTTCCATTCTGTGTTCTACCATGACTAGGAGAGAAAGATCTGGAAGGAGCAGTTCATCTACTCTAAGCTTTTTATCTTTGAACTTTGCTGCTGTCCCTAGGTTCATCTTCCCTAGAGTTTTCCCAAGCCCTTTGAGGTTTTTTTCCCCCCATTCTGGGCATTAAAGGGGAAGGCTGAAGAATTTAAGTTATTTCAATAGGACTTCTGTAATGTGTGCATGCATATGTGTACTTGCTTTGAATGGCTTGGAGAAAGAAGGTTTCTTTCCCATTTAGATTCTTCAGCAGGGATCTAGAGTTTCTTTTCTGGTGGTAAGGTAGCAATACCAATAACTGTTTACAAATTACCATAGCTCCAGTTCTTAATGTAGGCCACTGAACTCTGGAAGGGTTTCTTTTACTACTAGGTTGACCCAGAGATCTCAGAGAACCATTGTGACATGGAGTTATGGAGTGAGACTTGGACAAAATTTGCTGAGGCTGTTCCTGTGGATGGGAGTCTCTCTGTATGTACATGTCAGTAGATGGATGCAAGATGCAGAAAGCGCACGCTGGGCTAAAGTCTTTCCCAACTTGCAGACGTGAAGCTTCCTAAATCATCATTAGAAAGCCATGAGAAATCTGGCAGGAGAGCAGGGTGCAGATTGCCAAGAGAGGACACAAAGCCCCGTTTTCTCTCCACAATACCTGTAATGAACTGGAATGGCTGGGTGGAGCTGAAAAGCAAATTTCCTGCTTTCACTAATGTTCCTTTTCAGTCTAGTTTGCCACAGTTTTACAATGTGTTAGAATTTACATTCACATATTTGTTAACCATTCTCTGGTGCTCTGAAAGGCTTTTATATGTCTGGCCTCAACCTTTGCCATATGGTGCTGCAAACTGTGGAACTGCAGTCAGTGGGAGGTAGGAGGCAGAGGTGGCAGTTGGGAGAGAGTTCAGTGGAACACACAGGAATTCTGTCTTGATTCTTGGAAGGTCATTTTCACAAAATCCTTTGAAAGGGGGAAAACTTCTTGTGTATCAGGCTACTACATTCTGGGTCATGATTGGTGCTAATTTTTATTAGAAATGTTAGGGGAATTTGTGGGTCACTTGCTGCAGATGTTAGATATGTAATTTGATTTTTTTTTCAGGACCAGAAACCACACTATCTGACAGTAAAGGCTAGAATCCTTGGCTAGCTTGGCTCAGGACAGCATCCTCTGTATCATAGGACCTAGGATATACAAAATTTCTAGAACAAGGAAAGGAAGTGCTTCAAGACATGTGCCAACTCTGCCTGTGTTGGAGTAGGATGACAGAAGACTTAGGAGCAACTGGTTTCTTAAAAGTTAATCAGACTTACTTGTCCTTATATAGGACAAGTTCAGAACATGAAACATTCCCCTGTGTGTGAGGAAATTACTCATGAGGAAAGACATCATTAATTATTTGACTCTTTGAGGCCTTGGATGGAGTGCTGTTAGAGGGGATCTTAGTCTAACTGCTTCATTGCAGGAACAACTGGGAGAGATATAGGCTAATGATGGTGTGGATGTCCTATCAATGACACAGTCAAGAGAACCATGAAGTCTTGGGCCGTTATATACATTTCCCTCCTCCCCAAACCCATCTCTTCCTGCACAGGAACACACTTATGCTGTCACACCAGATTGTATCTTTTCCTCAAGATCTCCCACTAGAGACAGACACAGACCCAGCACAGCCTTTCATTATGTTGTCTTTTTCAATGGATGTTTATTGTCTCAAGCCTTCTTATGAGTAGGAATATATCCACCTATTTATTAGCGCTGAGATTTTAGACTAACCTGTAACCTGAGAGAGGCTGTTCCCAGTCCCAGTGATTGCAGATCTCAATGAAATTTCTTCATTTAAGTGCATAATACATGCTTAGTATACATTAGGTGCTGATGACCAGCAGTGAAGGAGATGGGCCAGGAACCCCCAACTTTATGTTTGGGTACTATGCCCTTCCTGGCTCTCTGTGGTTTGATCAAAGTAGATACCATCTTTATTTCTGGAGCAGAATATTTCTAATACATTTTGATACATTTTGAATATATATATGTATATTCAAAGATCTCTCTCTCTCTCTCTCTCTCTCTCTCTCTCTCTCTCTCTCTCTCTTTGTCTATATATCTTCTTCAGGAACTGCCCATTAATCATTTAACAGCCAGTCCAAATTGTATACCTACGGAACATAGGCATCATTTTGGAAGCATCTGTCTCTGGGTTATCTGTGCTGGGTCCACAAAAGTTTGATAAAATTTCTATCACTTGTCCTCGGATGACTGACAGTTTTCAAAAAGCTCCCTAGATGACCATGGAGCTTAGAGGCCAGTATGTGCTCACACATCCGTTTCATAATCATATAAATTAGTTAATTCTGACTCTGTTCTCATTCCATCTTTCTCCAACATGCTCATTCACTCTGACTTGGCTGCAGTGAACACAACTCTCATGGCCTCAAATTTGGAATCCAACTTGTGTAGAACTCTTATTAGTTCCCAGCAGGAGCAGCATGGGCCATAGCTATTATTCTTTTTCCTTCCTTCCTTCCTTCCTTCCTTCCTTCCTTCCTTCCTTCCTCTTCCTTCCTTTCTCTCTTCTTTCCTTCCATCCATCCCAGACCCTCTCTCATTTTGGTGCCACAAACCTCCTTTTCCCTTAATTGATCATTTTTTTTTTCTGTTTAGAAATAGACATAACCAGATATATGGCTTGGTAGCCTTTCTGAGAAGGCATTAACTCTGTCTGCTTTAGATAGGCACTAGATTGGACACCCTGAGGGTTGCTTTCCTTTTTCAAGAAAAATTAAATGACTAAGTAAGAGGGTGCTAAAACACACTTGTATTACTGCTTGGCATTTAATTGAGAAACTTGCTAATGTGTCCTTTGAACTCTTGCTTTCCCCTTCCCTGAGGAATTGCTGATGCTTGACTTTAATGGCAGCATAAAAATCTCAGTGTGACTGCGGGTGGCAAAGCTTTGGGCTCTCAGAATGCAAATTGTGGTTTTCACTGCCTTCATTGGTCTAGTGATTCCGACAGCATCACATCCAAGTAACTGACTGTTAAAGAAAGTTTCTAATTTGGAAGGTTTCTCAGCTCTGGGGAACTCAAACTATCCTTTTGGTTGCTGGTATTCACAGCTCCATCACTTCACGAGGCTGATCTGTAAAGAATCTCTGCCACAGGTGGCAGACAGCTAGAAACTTCTCTCCCTGGATAGATTCATGTGGACTGAGAGTCAATCAATGGGCTTGAGAGCGAGACCCGCCCTGAAGCTGCCCTCTATCTCCATCTACATGGTTAAGACTTAGTAATGCTCAAGACTCAAATTTTGCACTTATAAAATGTAAGTATAGGCTTTGATCTCAGTTCATGACTTTTTTTATGTATTGAGTGTCTGTATGTGTGTGTGTGTGTGTGTGTGTGTGTGTGTGTGTGTGTGAGAGAGAGAGAGAGAGAGAGAGAGAGAGAGAGAGAGAGAGAGAGA
>NW_021620757.1:2204944-2230590 GCF_004785775.1 Grammomys surdaster
GAGAGAGAGAGAGAGAGAGAGAGAGAGAGAGAGAGAGAGAGAGAGAAAACACTCTGGTGTTGTTCAGATAGCATTTATCTTTCTTTTGAGACAGGACCTCTCTCTCTCTCTCTCTCTCTCTCTCTCTCTCTCTCTCTCTCTTTTGTGGATATTTTATTTATTTACACTTCAGATGCCATCCTCATTCCCAATTTCCCCTCCATAGAAAACCCCTACCTCATCCCCCCCTCCTCCTTTTTGCTTTTATGCCATTTTTAACTACATGCAAGTATTAAGGTCAGTTCTAGGTTGAGGAACTAGCAATACAATAGATGCAAATAGTCAAGGAACAAGCAAGACAATAAATATAAACAGTCAAAGAACAAGCAAGGCAACAAACAAAGTTCTGTGAACACTCCTGTGATCACTGTTTCTAAGGGCTTATTAGGATGACCAAAATATCTGATCCTACTTCCCTGTCCTAGCCCAAAGTCATTTTCATGTCTGAAGCCTACTTCCTTGTTCTAGCCTAAAACTTAGATTCCTGTCTGAAACTACTTCTTTGTTCTAGCCTAATATTTAGATTCCTGCCTGAAATTATTTCTTTGTTCAAGCCTAATATCAGATTCCTGCCTGAAGCCCACTTCCTTGTCCTTGGTCAATGTCAGATTCCTGCCTGAAGCCCATTTCCTTGTCCTTGGCCCATGTCAGATTCTTGCCAAGCAACTCCAAAAGCTCTCTGCCTCTCTCCCTTTTTTATTTCATAAATAAGACTGAGCCTGTCTTAGATCGTTCTATCAAGAATTCCTTTCTTACCCATCATGGAATACGCATTATCAAAAGCAATGCACTTCTATCTTAGGCTGGTAAGGCTTGAGACAGGACCTCTCATTGATATAAAATTCATGAAGCAGATTAAGTTGGAGCCCAAGGAATCCTCTGCACTCATTATTATTGAGATATCTGTCTGGCCACCTAGCTTTATTTTTTAAGTATAATTAAGAAAATTTAACATAATGTATGTAAGTGTTTGCTTGCTTATATGCTTATAATGGTACATGCCAGATACTTGAAGAGAACAGAAGAGAGCATTAGATTTCCTGGAACTGGAGTTATAGATGGTTTTGAGCCACTGAGAGGGTACTGGGAACAGAATCCAGGTCCTCTGCATGAGCAGCAAGTGTTCTTAGTCTTTGAGATGTCCTCTAGATCCTTAATTACAATTTTTGTTAGGTGTTTTCTTAGATAACTTCGTACAAGCACGTAACATATCCTGGTTATTCTTACTCCATTCCATTTCTGCCTCTTATCTACCTTCCAGTCTACCCCTCCCTCTATTTCCCTATAAGCTCCTTACAATATTCTTGTATTTTTGTTTTATTATGTGACCAATTGAGTTTAACCAGGATCATCTGTGTGACCCAGGGTTTGCAACTGTTGATTGGAGCCTTGTAGGCTTCTCTGTGACAATAAGTACCTCTCTCCGACAATCTACTGGATAAACACAAGTTCTCGGGAGCATGTTACCAGCTGAACTACCTCCTACCCCCCTCTCAGTTTATAATTAATTTGAACAAATATATAACTTTTAAGCATTTCTGGCAACTGGACTTTCTATGTTTTATAACACTGCTTTATTGAGATGTCAGCGCTTTACAGAAAACTAGAGAGCCTCTCACTTCTGCTTGTCGTTGCCAGTGTCAAAGTACTGGAAAGCAGATCCTCTCCCTGCTACCACCTGTCTACATAAATCTAGCACAGTACCTTTGGATCCATCTGGATCTTGGCCATCTGCTCATCTCCAGTCCCTCTAATGTACTTCCTTGCTCCTGGACACATAGTTCCATCATGTTCCCTGGTTCTCTTCTCATTCTTTTGTGAAGCTTCTGCAATACATTTATCGTTTTCTGTTTGTGACACTGGGGCATGAAATTCTTTCCTGCTGCTATGGTACCATTGTCTGGACTCATTGTCCATTTCTCTCTTGAAGCCTTGTGGTTCCCTGGGCTCTGCTTGTCAATAGGCATATGATGTCCTCTCCAGGGTCCAGCAGCATCTATTGTGTCATTCCTCCCTGTATCTTCCCTTTCTCCAACCAGACATAATTTTTTTCCAGTCTCCAGGGAAACATGTGCTCTTGAATTTCACACAAACATTTAACCTCTGCCCAAGGTCTTTTTGAGTTTTATAAGAATATCAAAATTTTAGAATAGAATACTGGAGCCTCACCTCTATTTTTTCTTTACTTTCTGCCTGTTTCATCTGCCCCCTAACGTGATGAGTATTGACTTGTCTAGCTGCTTGAATTGGGAATGGTGACTAAGTGAAAAAAAAAAAAAGCAAGCTACCCATTGCAAAACAGAAAATCAATGAATAATTCCAAATATTATCCTGTCATACAGGGATAATAACATCCTTCCCGAAGCATTGTTGTAGAGTTCAGATTGAATGTGAAATGCTTGTACTGAGACGCTCAAAGAATAGCTAGGTAACAG
This sequence comes from Grammomys surdaster, assembly GCF_004785775.1. Taxonomy (NCBI): domain Eukaryota; kingdom Metazoa; phylum Chordata; class Mammalia; order Rodentia; family Muridae; genus Grammomys; species Grammomys surdaster. The sequence continues at coordinate 2,207,419 of NW_021620757.1, forward strand.
GGACTCATGCTGTCTCTGTGTCCCCTGTGGTTCTCAGGGTCCCTTCTTCCCAGCTTCAGCCTCCTTTTGTCTTCTTTTGTCACCATTCTTTGCTTTCTCATTTGTTTATGTCAGACACTAGGGAATCACTGTGAAGCGCTTTTACCTCCTTAAAAAAAAAAAATCACTTCTACAAGTTTGTTTTTAGAGAAATCATTCCACTCAGTTTGTCTTCTCCCTCCCACTCCTTCCCCTTTTGTGTATATTACACACACACACACACACACACACACACACACACACACCACACACACTACACACTTAGCTTCCCATGACCTGTTAAGTATGAAATGCCAGCCTGAGGCCTTGACTCTCTCTCAGTCTCTCTAGTCCTATCTGGTACAGGTAGATGTTTTCCAGAGCTGGTTACCATCAGTGCTCACTGGCAGCCTCCTGGTCAGTTTCCCTGTCCAGCTCCCTTGTATCCATTGATATTGCAAACGTCTCCCTGCTTTTGCTAGATCCTCATGTTGTCTATCAACATACCTACTTCCTGTATGACTTGGCCTCCATGTTTAAGGCAAAAGAAGGCCCAAGCTCAGAGCTTCTCACATTAGCTTTCTTTTCCCTGTTCTTTTGTTTCCTCTCCCTTTTCTCACAGCAGAGGTAACTCTGCATCCTTCCTGCATGCTTTCTTCTTTCCTTCTTCCTTTGTGCTCTCGACACCCTGCTTGAAAAACACAGGACATTTAGTGAACTTAGATAATCAGATAAACAACAAGCAAGCAGTAGTGTAGGTATGTCCTAAGTCCTCATTCATCATGAGGGCATACTTAGGCTAGAGCACTGACTCAGTTTACCTGAGGCTCAAATGTACCCGGACATTCTCTCTCTCTCTCTCTCTCTCTCTCTGTCTCTCTCTCTCTCTCTCTCTCTCTCTCTCTCTCTCTCTCTCTCTGTCTCTCTCTCTCTGTATGTGTTTAAAAAACTGGCAACTCTACCCCTGCTTCAGTTTCCCCTTCTCTTTCTCCTTTTCCACTGGGTACTTTCATTCAGATTGAAAATCCACTCTGATCACTTCTGCTGCAAAACCTGAACAGACACAAATCATTCCCTTGACTCTGGTCTCCTTCAAGCTAGTACCTGCTTTACCTGCTATTCCAACTTTCTTACTTGCCTTCATTATTTAGGTTTCATAACATGACTTTCACTTTGAAAACTCAGTTTCCTTAAGAAACATCACAAGCATTCCCCAAATTCCATCTCAGCCGTCTTCATATCTAGTTAGGCTTTTTCATTAGTGTCCTGCAGACATTTCCCCAGTGTTCCGTAGTCCCTAATGTCCAACAGTTAACTTTAATTGCCCTCTTGCAATTTACCCCTCTTTCTTCTCTAACTGCTTTAATTTAAAAGCATCTGCATAGACCTAGTTGCTCAGCCAAGAGCCCACAGGACCACATTCAACTCTTTCTCTTCATCCCCACCCCACCAGTGTAGCTGGTAATGACTTCTATGTTGGTTGACAGTAGCACAAATGTCCACCTGCCTGGAACGGACATGTCTTGGAGATGTCTTCCTTATCTGCCCATCTTCATATTAGATTGGGCTTCTATCACTTCATGCTTGGATTAGAGCCATTATTGGGTCAAAGGTGATACATCATTTTCCATGCGTTTGATATGTATGCCAAATAACCTCAGTGATTTTTGCCAAACTACCTTCCTGTCAGCAAGGGATAATATTGTTAATTTTAAGTGAGCTTTTGCCAAGACCAAGTGCTGTCTTTAAGAACAACCTTGGAGATCTGTTAGGTAAAAATATCATCTTGACGTTTTTATTGCACTGCTAATAAAGACTTTTTAAAGCCTCCAGATCATCTGGAAACTCAAAGCTGGATTGAGACTTTGGGCTTCAAATCTTTCATTTTAGACTCCTTAGCATGAACAACCTGTTCCACAAATAGCTTCCCAAATGTTGCTTCCCTGTCCCCACTGAGTGAAAGAGTGCAGAAGGCACACTGGGTAGTAATATCCTTGAGATTGGGACCTATCCCTTCTCCCACTGTGTGATCTATCTCTAGCCCACAGTAGATGGTCAGTGCATACAAGGATGGCACATGGAAATGAGTTAAATGGGAATTAAGTCTTTGCTGGAGGGACTAGCAAAGGAGTATCAAGAAAAGAAATTGCCATAGGATGACTGGCGGTGTGCCAGTGACATGCCGGTGCCTAAGGTTCCAGAAGTGACTGTCTTCCATGATGCTTCCCATATATATATAAGTTGTGCTAGAAATGTAGATAATTTAGGACAATTAAAAATGCACACATGGTTGAATGTGTCAATTTTGCCCAGACCCAATTTAACAGCTCCCAGTATCACCTACATAGGGTAGCTCTTGACATCATCCCCGCGGCTCCCTCTAGTGGTCATTGGATATTGCACATCTGTCAAAAAAAGCTTTTCAGATTGAAATTCCCAAACATGCAACAATATCCTACAATATCCTACAATATCACAAAGCACTAACTCTGCTCATCTGCTTTTCCCTGGGCAATACACTTTATTCCCTATATGTCTTGTCAATGTCTCAGTCCATTGTGGAGGAGGCTTGACAGAAGCACTGAATCTTCTCCTTCTATCTTAGGGCACAGAGACTTAATTGCATATCAGGTTTCAGCAACATCCTACGTTCCATAGGGAGATCTGTGAATTCAGTTCTAATAAGGACCCTGAGCACTGTGGATGGTTTAGATTCTGTGTGATAAGACTACCAATCGGCATCAAGTTTCATGTCTGGATTAATTGCAATAGAGGGGTACACAGAGAAATTCAAAATGGTGGGGTTATAGCCCACAGTTGTGACTCCAGGAAAAGAAAGAGCAATCTCCATACTCCTTTAACCATGGTCTTTGTCTTCTGAGTCTGCTCCCATTTTTAGGATGACTGACTCTCATGATTTAGGCTCATTTTTTCTTTAGGGGAGAAAAAAAAACACAACACCCTGAAATTCTGAGAGAGGCTTTCCCTAAACTCCAAGCCTCTTTGCAGCACGGCCCATGTACAGACTGTCAGTCTGATGCCCAAGTTGTCAATTTCTTCCTGCTGCTTCCTTCCCTAGAGCCTGGTGGAGTCTCCTTGAGGCAGCTGAAGGAGTGACAGGTAGATGTGCTGCAGAGTTGGGCTGTTTAAGGCAGTCACATGAGGTGTGGAAAATGTGATTTATAGGTATTTTTTTCCCCAGGGGAAAATAGATTTCATTATTTTCCACCTCAGGTAAGGGGTAAACCTCTGGGCTTGACCTTGGAAGGTTGTTCAGCTATAACAGTGTGGCTGAAATGCTGATATAGACTAAAACCTCATTAAATCAATATTGGTTATCCAAAATCATGCTTGATTGGATGCAACTGCCGTTCCTCAGCTGCCTGATGTCCCACTCTTTATTGGGCAAAAATATGAGATGCTCTAAAGTGAGTTAAGCTGTGGAGATTTTTCTGGTCCTTAGAGCTTCAAATTAATAAGGTTTTATTATTTTGCAAATTGAAGACAGTTCTAAAACACCAAGTCCAATATTGATTATAATCTACTACTGTCACATGTATGTTTATTAATAAAAAAAATCCTGCCTGCTCCAGTAAAAAACTCATGCATTTTCTCTTCCTGATTATGCAGGTGTATAGTACTTATTGGAATAAACAAGGTTATTGGTCCCTAGGCAAATAGAACCTATGTAAATAAACAGGCAATAGCTAATTATCCATGGCAACAGGCAACTGGGACAGCACACTGATGGGCTCCATCATCAATCTTCAAACCTTCTTTTAGCCAGAGGGAGGGCAGCATGCAGGAACTGGGAAGAGATAGAGCATCCAAAGTAATACTGGACCATGTCATCCTCCATCTTTGTCACCGAACCGGTGGTAAGAGAGAATACTACCTGCTCTTTGGGGTTTTCAGTGAAGGGTTTCAAAGTGCATCAGAAGGGATTATGTAGGCAGTTTGACCTGGGGCTCATCCGCAAGTAAATAAGCAGCAGGTGTTAGTTGGCACAAAGCCCTCAATATTCTGATGGTGCTCAGGAAGGTGCAGGTTGCCATGAAGTTGGAGATGTTGGGGTTTTCAGGTGGGGGCAGTTCGTTATATTGTTGTGCTTGTGATTCATCGACTTAAAAAGCATTGTTAGGGTGAATCGAGGTGGGGCTCAGATTGAGTGTCTTTTCCCCATGACCTTATTCTTCTTTCCTTTGCTCTTCTGGAGGTCGGGAAAGCGGCCATTATTTATGGCCTTTACAAGCCTCTTCTCTCTAAATCCTTCCAAATTTTCAGATCTCCTCCCTGGAGAATGGGAATTCACCCCGGTGATATTATCGTAAGTCTCCTAAGAGTACAGATTTGAACTGGCGGCAGGGAAGGCTGGGACAGAGTACAGAACTCAAGGTTTAAAACAATATAAGAGGTGCCTGGGCAGGGAGAGTTGCAGGAAAATGAATGAATAAGAAATTCATGATCCAGGATGGCTGGATTGGAAGAGCAATTGAGGACACTTAGCAAATTAAAGACATTTCTCTTTTATTCACTCCTTGGCTTCATTTATTTTTTTCCCAGAGTATTGTTTTCCCAGGACTGCAATGAAATGAACCTCGCTCATGATTTGTCTAGTCATAATTAGAGTCTTCCTTTTTCTCGTTAGACAGTAATGTCAATAATGACTGCAAACATGTTCTCTCCTTTTAAAAAGGCAGAGGGCCAGCGTCATTGTCTCTGTGAGTTGATGTCAGATTTCTAATGCAGAGATACAAGTTTCATATGCCATATGTGTGCCAATTTTCCATCAAGACTTTGGAAGGCTTAAACTCTGCATTAAGAAGGGATCCTACTTTGTTTCTGATGAATATATTTTTATCCTATTCAATAAAGAGTACAGAAAAGCCAGACCTCTTTGTCTATCAAGACTCATTTCAGGGCAGGCAAGTAGGAGGAAGACATTCAGAGAGGAGGAGGAGGAATGACAATGGAAGTCAAAAGGAAGATAAGGGGTCAGGGAAGAATCTGGTTAGGGTTATGAGGGAGGGGAAGTGAGGGTAATGGAGAGAGGGTAGAGATCAACGTCCAGGGCAAGGTAATGTGTGTGTGTGTGTGTGTGTGTCTTTGTGTGTGCATGTGTATATATGTGTATGTATGTGTGTATGCATGCATATGTGCATATGTGTGTGCACAAGTATATTGTGTGTGCATATGTATTTGTGTATTTTGTGTGTATATATGTGTTTATGTGTACATGTGTACATATGTGATATGTGTGTGCTCGAGTTTGGTGTGTGTGTGTGCATGTATGTGTATGCATGTGTATATATATGTGTCTGTGTGCTTGTGTGTATATGTGTGCATATGTGTGTTGTGTGTGTGTGTATGAGCATTTGAGCATGCAGTATGCTTGTACAGAGGACAAATGGAGAATAGTTGGAAGGAGCTGATACAGCATAGGAAAAGTGAAGTTGATTGACTTGCTTTGGCTGTTTCTCCTCACCTGGGCTCACACTCAGACATGCTAGAAAGGATAGTTTAAAAATAGCCTGATGTTATCACATGTGGCTGAGCAGATTGCCCTTTTGGGAGTGTTTTCCTGGGCCCAATTGGTAGGATCCCAGCCATTTTGCACTTTGGAAGAGGTAATTTACTTCACACAGTGAGCACTTGGTTCCCTGGGAGAGGATTTCGTCCTATCGGCCTTACAACAGAATGGGGTCTGGTACTCCCAGCCTTGTTGGTGGGAATTACAATCTCATAAACCAAGGCTGAGAGATAATGAATGAGCTTTGGTATTACGTGGGTGAGAAAAAGACAGTCAGTCTTTCCAAGCCAGACCACTCCTGTGTGACAATTCAAGCACGTTTTAGAAAAAAGAAAAAAAAAGCCACCTCCAACTTAGAGATGTAGCAGACATTTCTGTCTTCAGGTTTAGTGACGGTGGTTATTTAGACACTTAATTTTCTAGTGTTTTCTCCAAAGTGCAAATGTCTCAGCTCACCCCCCACCCCAGGCATAGAGAAAACAGGTTTGGAGTTTGACGAGCTGCCTGCTGCTGGATGCCCTGCATTGCATCAAGGTTCCTCCTTACTGGACTCAACGGTTGCATTTTTCACCTATGAAAGAACTGCTATCAGAAAAGCAGACAGCGGATAATTGTATTCTGTGAATTGACGGTGAAGCTACTCGGTTTCAGCCAAGGTCCAAAGGCTGATAATGTTCAACCAGGAGAAATGGTTTGTGTGAGAGAATTCATTTCGGGGTGCTCATTTTTACTGCCTGGGACTCCTTTTTATTCTTCTCCAACATGCAGTTAGAGGTTGAGAATTCTTAACAGCTCTGGCAATGGCTGCTGAGTTAGTGGGAACACAACACTCCCAGGAACACGACAAGTTCCGGCTATTAGAAGGGAATTCTTGCCCTTCATCCATCTCCACAAACCTACCAGGAAAGAAAAGAAAAATATGTGCCCATAAATATCCTCCTAGACAGGCAGCAAATGGGCTGGCATCTTGCCATCTGGCCGCATTGGATAAAGAAACGTGGGCCTGATGAGTATCCCCCACTCCAAGCCCACACTGGGCTGCTCTTGCTCCTGCCCCGAGCAGAATAAAGATGCTTCTTCAGAATTGTGCCAGCTATTCATGGAGGCCATGCATATCCATCTAAAGCCACGGGGACCTTTGCAGCACTGAATCTATCAGAATGACTCTGCAGTTCTCTGGGACTCTTGTTTTGATGGATTTCTTTGGAATTTGATGACGGTATAAATGAGAGACCTGTCTGCCCCTCCACACCCTGGAAAATCCGCTAAGGAAGTGTGAGAACACTGGCAATGCCTGTAAATCTGTTCTCTGCACATATTGGACTCATTCCCACCTCTGTGCGTGCTGTGCTGTGCTTGGAACTCCTTCCTTTCTCCCATTAGCACCCATTTACCTAAATTTTATTCATTCTTCAAGACTCATTAAATCCCATCTGCTTCATGACGATTTTCCTATCTATGAATTCTCTCCCTCCTCTGGTCTCCTACTGTACCTACAATCTGTGCTGGGATTTACTGTGAGTGTAGACCATGTCTTGTGTCTCTCCTTTCTTTCTGGCCTCCTTCCTAAGCTCTATATAATGCTGGTACATAGTAATCTTCAAGCAACGTCTGCCATGTTTAGGAAGAGAATTGACCCCCATTTTTTCCTCTCTGTAGCAAGCTTCACCAGCTCAGAAAGTCATGCCTTATATATAAGGTTTTTCCCAATAGCTTTCTAGGTCTAGAATCTCCTTGTAGGGTACTGTGAAGGATGAGCGATACTTCTATTGTTCCCATTAGCTTATCAGAGCAAGTCAAGATAGATTGATTCTGACATGGGGAGGGTAGACTCCCAGGCAGGAGGAGGTACAATCAAAGGTGAAGCTCAGTGATGGGGTGTGTGTAAATAGTTACTAAGGGCAGATTAGGTTGCTATGAGGTTTCTCTTTAATCTCCCATAGAGACCCCATAAACAAACAGTGAGATGATGATAAAAACCTGGCCTAATGCCAGCAGGACACAGAACCGAAGAAATCTTCCTTGGTATTAAGGTTGGTGAAAGTGGGCTGGCCATGGAAGGTCTCACAGGGAAGAAAATCTTTGAACTGAGCCCCAGGGCTCTGCCAAGGTCCTGATATTTTAGTGGAGCCTTAGGAGGGAAGTGTCACAGAGGTTTGCTCTAATTCTCATGCTCCAGATGTTGGCATGCATGAGTACTTGCAGGAAAGATGTTCTCTTCTCTGGTTGCCACAGTATAAGAGGGTCAGAGTAAGTGCTAGTGTATCGTAGGGATTTCATCTTCCAGCTGCTGGGTGACTCGGTCTCCATGGGCAAGGTTTCTAGTATTTGTAGAATGAGTCTTGCCCCATTCTCTGGACATCTAATGGGAAGACTGAACCAAAATTGTGTGTGATAGGCATAGAAGGATCAACCCCAGAGCACAGCTGTCAGGGATGTCTGTTAGAATAAGATACAAGTAGGCCACCCCTCTCCGGAGTTATTACCTCACTGCACACCAAGCCCTCTAGAGGGACAGCCTGCTGGTGAGTGGCAGCGACAGGTTGCTATGCACTGTGCACATCATTAATTAAAAAACAACAAGAATGTGGCTACAGCTCAGATGCTTGCCAGCCCTGTTTTTTTTTTTTTCTTTCTTGTTTTTAATGCTGCATCCAGAATTTGCAGAGAACCTATTTGGCTTGGCATTCTTGGGTAGCAGTTTGGCTCTGAGAAACTTTGTTTAAAAATGAACCAATCTGAATTGAAACCAGTGGAGAGGCGATTCACTATGGTACCGGGTGTTACCTGTTTTTGGACACTGTTTAGTGAAAGGCCCTTGGAGAAGAAGAAAATTCAAGGGCTGAGACATATTAGGGCACAGATCGAAGCCCCACCAGACCTGGAACCTGCTCTTTGTGACTTATCTTCAGAGAGCTGCTGCAGGGATTCTCTCTGTGGTGTGTTGGTTTGAATAGTTTGATGTTTGTTAGTACTGACGTATCTATAATTCATTTGAAAATGTGTGTTGAACACGCTGGATGTACAAGCGACAAGCTAGGCATCAGGCCTACAGATGTACTTTGTGCCCTTCTGGGGTCCGTAGCTTAATCAGAACCACTGATCACTGAGCAATATATTGAAGGGCTGGTGTGGATCTGGTTTGGTTCAAGAGAATGAAAGAAATTAGTCTACAATTTAATCATCCATGCATTCAGTCATCCTTTCATTGATTAGGCTTAATGAACATTCAGTAAGTGATTTTTTTTTAAGGTGCCAGGAAAAGTGAAAAATTTTCCTTAAGGAGCTCAGCCCTTTCTGTGGGTGTCAATAGACCCTCAAGGAAGCAGTGTGAGGATGAAGAGATATTCTCTGAATTCCAGGAGGGCGCAGAGCCAGTCACCTCTTAGAGCTGGTGGTAGACAGTTGCATTATGGGGGTTTTCATAGGAGATTTGTGAAGTGGGTCTTGAGAGAGGAGAATTGTCAGGACAAGATGATGATGGACAGTGGAATCTGAAGGTAAGGTGGTCCAGGCATTGCCAAGGGAGAGCCCAGGGAGGTGATGAAGGTATGAGTGATGCTCACAGAGCCCACAAGGCAGGTGGAAGGAGGCCAGTGCTTTCTCCCTAGGAATCTGTGTATCGGTGTTGATTAGTATGCTACTGAGATGAAATCTTAGAAGCTTTCAAAATTATACATTCTGACTTTGAACTGGAGCGGTAAAAAAAAAAATGTAGGCAAGCAAGGCACATTCAAACCTTCCAAATGCAAATTCATTTTTATACTTCAAACCAGAAGCCCAAATTAATGTTGTTTGTTTTTCTAAATCCTCTGCTTGTTATTGAGAACAGCCTTCAAGTTTCCCAGAGAGATGATCATAGCAAGAATACCACAGATATACTTTAAAACATCTGGTTCCTCCTTCATTTAGTTCTGAGGATGAAAGCAGTTTGCTTATAGACCAGGATCCAGAGACCAAGGCTGTAGGTCATTAGGGCCACAGATTCTTATTACAGAGATTGGAGGTGTGTGTGTGTGTGTGTGTGCGTGTGTGTTACATGCATGTGTATGTGTTCATGTGTGTGCATGTGTGGGTGGAAGTCAAAGACTGACAGAGGTTGACATTAACACTAGGAATTTTTCTCTATTGATATTCACCTAATTGATTGATGGTTGTTTTGCCTTGATACAGCATCTCTCATTGAGCCTGGCACTTACCGGTTTGGTTAGCCTGAGTGGCCAGCCTGCTCCAGGGATCTGCTTGTTTAAGCCTCCCCTGCTTTGGGATCACAGGTTTATTGCAAGAGTGCTGGGATCTGAACTTAGGTCTTCATGCTTACACAGCAAGGCATTTTGCCAACTGAGGCATCTCCCCAGCCCTAAGGGAGGCACTTTCATGAGAGCTCTTGCTATTCTGGATTTTTAGAAGGTAAATTTTCAGGGACAAATTGTATATTTAAACACAGGCTATTCTGGACAAAGCTAGCATACTTCTAATCATTTCACAAGGGACATTTTAAAACACACACATGGTTTTGCTATTTTGTCAATGTGAAAAAGACCCACTTATGCTTTCTGGTTATATTAATTTTTAATTTAAATTTAATTAAATTAACTCAAATTAAGAAGGTGACCATTATCAATTTCCTTTCCTATTAGTTCCTTAATGCTTTGGCAAATTGCGCTCTAAACTCTCCCTTCAACGAGCTGGATACATATTCATGGGTTTCCTAAGAAAAGATGAATTTGATCTTGATATGCTAATCCCATAGCTGTCGCCGCAATCAAGGAGCAGCTAGGGAGAGAAGTGTATTCTGCTATTAATTATGAATCAGGCATTAAGAACTGGTAAATAATTAAACCTTCATGTGTCACAACACAAGTTAAGATCAGTGTGTTTTTCCATGACTAAATGCATTCTGGGGAGCTCTTTCTAGCTTTATTTTGATATTGCCTGAACATCAGCTGGGGTGCATATAGGTAAACTCTTGTTCACAGGAAACTCACAGTACAAAACTCTGCATTTACTGGACTGCTTGGGTAGGAATGCATTGGATTTAAGAAGCTGAGTACCCAGATTTCTAGATTATGATTCATCAGCTTTTTAGGCCTTTTCCTTAGGGATTTTCAGACTTTGGGAAGTGTCTTAGTTAGAGTTTTGTTGGTGTGAAGAGACATTATGATCAAGACAATTCTTATAAAGGAAAAAATTATTTAATGGGGGCTGGCTTACAGTTTCAGAAGTTCAGTCCATTATCATCATGGTGGAAAGCATCATGCAGGCAGACATGGTGCTGGAGGAGCCAAGAGCTCTCCATTTTGATCTGAAGGCAGCCAGGAGGAGACTATCTTCCACAGACAGCCAGGAGGACACTGGATGCCACAGGGCAGAGTGTGAGCATGTACATGAGGCCTCAGGGCCCACCTACACAGTGACACTCTTTCTCCAAGGCCACACCCACTCCAACAAGGCCACAGCACACCTCCTAATAGTGCCACTCCCCATTGGCCAACCAGTCAAAAACGTGAATCTATGGGAGGCAAACCTATTCAAATCACTACAGGAAGTCTGGGTAGACTATATGCTGGGACAAAAGGTTGGAATTAATCTCATCTAGGGTTTTGCCCCTCAAATGTGGTTCCTGTACCAGCAACACTTAGATGACTCAGGAGGCAGGTGAGATGCAGTCTCTCTTCCACTCAGACCTGCTCAATCAAACTCTGCATTTGAACAAGGCTTCCAGATGATTATTACGTACAAAGGCTTGAGAAGTCATCCTAAGGCAGCTTCTGGATTTGGGAATTGGTGATTTCCCAGTTTAGTTAGATTCTTCCTCTGTGATGGGAAAGAGCTAAGATGAACTCCAATCCATGTATTCTGATTTGTCACTTTAAACCTCAAAAACCTGAGGAGTCAGATACTACTTACATCTGTCTGAGGGTCTTTAGGGTGTCTTGGATTTGGATCCTGGTTGTGCTCCTCATAACGTCAAGTACGTTACTAACTTCTCAGTGGTTTAGTTTTAACGGGAAGATATTGCCTGCCTCAGAGCACTGTTGTGAAGTAAGTTAAGCAATGCATGCTGGGAATAATGCCTGTTAGCACAGCTCTCTAAACAGTAGTCATGATAATAATGGTGATACAGATGGAGATGAAGGCGCTGAGGAAAAAGTAACTCTTATAGGAATCAGCTGATGAGAGGAAAGAGACAAATCGTTAGTGGCCAATAGAAGGATGCTTAGCAGTTGCTTGAAGGATAATTATGGACTTTGTGTTATCTTTGTGTCTCTGCCTGACAGAGTCTTTGAGTGGAGTCTAAAGAAGCTCCCCAGGTAGGCTAGCCAGCACACTTCATGATCTGCCTGTTTCAATCTCCTCAACCCTGAGATTACAGGAGCACTGTTCTCATATCTGTTTTTGTTTTGTTTTATGTGGGTTCTGGGACTCAGGTCCTCAATGCCTGTGCAGCAAGACTTTACCAACTGATCTGTCTCCAGAGCCTGGCAGGAAGTTGCCATGTTGTCTCTGCTTTGACCTCATCACAGTTTTCTTCTGTACCATGTCACTTTAGTAATTCTACCAGATGGATGTCCCATCAAGAAGGGACCCTCTTGTTACTCTCTTGTCTGTGTGGAGAAGAAAATGGATACCATTCTGAACCCTTCTGAAGCTTAAATTCAGAAGGAAGGAAAAGCACATGTTTAAAGTAGTGAAGTTAAAAAATCTTAGTTAGAAATTTCTATTTTATAAAGATGACTTTAAGTGATTTCTCGTAGAGACTTCTGGTAACTACCTCAAACACACTGACTGATGGCATTCTGCTTGCCTCCTTTACTACCCTGGAGAATTTCTGTTCCTCCATTGTTCTCAGCCATTCCTGCTGCCAAGAAGTATGAAAATGATCGTTATTACAACATTAAATCTTGACCTCATCAAAGATGGAATGAGCTATAAGTAGGCTGGGGTTAAGGAGACCAGATGCCCAGGAATGTTTTCATTGTCCTTTGAAGATGCCAGGGGACCCTTCTGAACAAGATCAAGAATGAGAAGGGGATGGGTTTGGCTTTTCCCATTAACTACCACAGGCCACAAGGTCAGGCTGACAACCTCCAGGAACCCATGAATATCAACTATGAAGGGTGCCTTGTTCCTTATTCTCCAGACAGAAAACTGTAGAATTTTACATCACGGCTGTGAACTGCCACTTTATTTTCAAAGCAGTAAAAGAGAAGAAAAGCCAAACATAAAAAGAAAACAGAAAAAAAAGCCCCTCATCTTAAACCTTTTCAATTTTTAAGCCCATAAATATAGAAGTCAGGACAAGAGTCCTTTCTTTTAAAAAATATTTTATGTCAGATTGTGCCATATATAATATTTAGCAAGTTTATTCTTTCTCATCTGGGAGGTAAAGGATTTTACCAGCTCCACTCACAGCATAATTTGTGGCCCAGTGTTGAAATTTATTAGAACCAAGTCCTCAGTTTTCCATATAAATGTTGGGCACTGAATTTGATTTGATGTCAATTGGTTCTGAAGTTTTGAACTTGGTTCCAAAATTGGTTGCTTGGGGAGTCTATGAAATTGGGAGTGGCAGAGGACAGAGGAGAGGACAAATCTGACCTCACTCTTGTCCTCAGCTGTGATTCATCTTGCTCTCCTTACTCCTGGTGCACTGTGTACCCCACAAAGGTGTGTGGTGGTGTCTTTTATGGTATACAGTCCTCACCTGGGGGGACTCACAGTAGAAAGGCAAAGTGGCCTGATTGTTATAGACTTGGGTTCAGGAACCCCAAAAGCCTGTGTCTTTGTCTTGCTTCTGCAACTTTCTGGCTGTGGCGGGTAAGATATGCTGGGCCCCAGTTTTTTTTTTTAATTTTTAATATTCAGATATTAAATATGTCTGCCTTATGATGTAGGAATGAGAACTAAATAGACTAGTTAATTTACACAATGTGGTTAAAAGTATGCCTATCATAAATTAATTCTAATTGCTTGCTACTTTTCATTCTGGCTTGTTGAACTTGAGAATATGGGACCTCCCCATATTTATATTTTCTTAGTGTCCGGTGGTGTAGTATCATTCTGCAGTACAATCATTTCACAGAAGTGTATTATATGGCTGCATGGGATAGGCTCTTTATGGGATATACACTGTCTACCCTCTGGCATGGCAGAGTGATGGGAAGACACTGTAGAGATTCTAATCAGGAAGTGTGGGATGCTATGGATCATGTACCCCAGGTGCTTATCTCTAACTTGTGGGGTACAGCTTAGGTTTTCGTGGAAGAGGGTGTTTTTTTCAGAACGGCAAGAACAAAGAGTATTCCCCAGGGAGACACACACCTGTGGGAGCCATCCTGTGAGCTGATTGAATGAGAGAGTGTAAAGAGATTTTGGTTGGCTTTTTAAGAAAGCCAGGGAACCTCAACACCTTCTCAAGTGGTTTTTGTTGCATAAGGAGTGTCCAGACCCTCTTGATTATCATGCTTTAGCTCTCTGAATGAATCATGGGTGCTGGGATGTAGCTCATTTGGTAGAATGCTTGTTTGATATGCATAAATCCCTGGGTTTGATTCTCAGCATCACATAAACCATGTGAGATGGCACATGCCTGTGATCTCAACCCATGGAGGCAGAGGCAGATTCAAGGTTATTTTCAGAAATACAGTATACGTTGAAGCTAGCCCAGGCTACTTGACAGCCTGCCCTTAATAAGGAGGATGAATGGTCAGGTGGTCCACCGATCTGGAGAACGTCCCTCTGCAGAATGTTCCAAGCTGAACTAGACTTAGATATATCCACATGCTTCAGTGAGTATATTGTTTCCTTAATTACTTTCCTACACATATATTTTTAATAGAATCACCATCTGAGTATTGCCATGTCTCTAGCAACTCACCATGACAGTACTGATAGAAGTCTTGACTACAAGTGGCAAATGGCTCTCCATGGAGAAAGCAGATCAAGCTTCCTTCCTTTCTTCTCCAGAACTTGCCATTCTGAATCTCCGTCACTGTTAAATGGAGTCTGAGTCATATCTGGATCTTTCTGGTTGACCTTTCCACATTCAGAAACCTGAGTGTGTTGAGTTAAGCAGCAACAACAGCAGCAGCAACAGCTTGCTCACTCATTTAAAAGCTATGGAGAACAAGAAATAAAACTATACAAGCTCTGACCTCAGAAACCCTGGCATCAAGTAGAAGGGAGCCACCATTTCTCTCTCATAGTAGAATGGCAGGACTCCTTGTCAGTATACACCAGTTTCTCTGAGGATAAACCCTTGATGGAGTTGGAAGCCTGTCTGCTTCCTGCCCCTTGATAGCTGGGTCTCTTTGACTCTCAGTGACCTTTTCAGCCTTTCACTCAACAAGATCAATAGCTTTCCATTAATCCTTCTGGGCTTGGAGGGAGCAGAATAGACAAGAGAAGGTGAGTTGGGTGATAGATGCTTCAGAATCACCCAAAGCTAAATTGTTATTTCATATATTGAATCCAGGAGAGAGATTCACTCTAAATGTTCACTTTTCCCCAAGACAGGTGAGTGACTGCATGGCTCTCTAGAGCAGGGATGAATTGGTTGTCAGCATCTCTTTCTTTTCCTTTCTTCCTTTTTTCCTTTCTTCCTTTCTTCCTTTCTTCCTTTCTTCCTTTCTTCCTTTCTTTCTTCCTTCCTTCCTTCCTTCCTTCCTTCCTTCCTTCCTTCCTTCCTTTCCCTCTCTTTTCTTTTTCTGCATGAAAGGCAATCTCACCATGAAGCTCAGGCTGGCTTAAATTACAATATATAGCCTGGATTGCTCTGGATGTTCAACCCTGTCATCTTCACTTCATGAATGCTGACATTATAGGCATGATACCCAACATTTAGAGAATAAGCTAATTGTTGTGCCTTTTTTCCATGCAGAAGAAAACGTCTGTAGAATAAATCTCTCCCTGGAGAACTCTTTAGAACAACTTAATGTGTTCAGTGACTCCTTTATTTTATTTTTTATTTTTGAAATATTTGTGCTGTTTTAGTGGAGAGTTTACGACTCTGTAGATGAGGAAGTAGAACTGGGTTATTTGAGGATTTCTCAGGAGAAGATGAGGAAAGAGAAAAATGGAAGTGTGCACAGCAGGATACAGCAATTCCATTGGTTAGCTAACCTAAGAGCTGACCTCTGGAGACCCTACCAAGTATAACAACAAGGCTATCTATAATTTGGGTTTGGAAATCTCCTAAAAGCCTGCTTGTGAGAGGCTTTGTCCCCAGCCCATAGTGCTAGCAGGAGGTGGTAGATCCTGTAAAAGGTGGCATCTAGCGGGCAGTGGTAGGGTATTATATGCTTGTCCTAGAAGAGGACTGTGAAATTCCAGTCTCATTCTCTTTCTTTCTTTTTCTTCTAGGGGGCTATGATGTGATCACCATGTGCCTTGAATAAGCCCCAAACCAACAAGGGATTAGTTGGTCATAAGCTGAAATCCTGAAAACACTATCCAACATCTTTCTTTAAGATGTCATTATCAAAGGTGTTTTGCCACAGCACTAGAAAGCTGACATGATTCAGTGAAAATGGAAATGGCCACATAATGACAGCAGGCAAACTTCAGCCGAGCCTTTGAGCAGAGTTTTCACTGTGTCTCTCTGGAGACAAGGCCACTCATTTATTTATACATAACCTAAATGATTACATAGGTCTCTGTATTGTAATAGTCTCTTTTAAAAACAGCATCTGTTAAGGGTGAATTTGATCAAAACACATTATATGCGTGCATTAAACTTTCAAATAACAAAATAAAACATTATTAAGATCAGCATCTCTTAAAGATGATCAAAATAGTATGTGAATATAATGAAAAGTGTCAGGCTGCTTAAGGCTCGCTGTGGAAGGCAGCAGAAGCTGCCCTACTCTCAGCTGTCTACCTCTCAGAAACAACCACTTTGAACTGTTAGAGCTGTTTCCTCACAGTTATTGCTGCTTTTTGGCTTATTAGTGTGAGGCATTAATTATTCTCCTTATGTATTATGGTCACTTACCTTACAATTCACTCCTTAACCTTCTCCCTCTGTCCTTTAAAAAATGTTTCTCAGATATGGAAACAACATGACTACATTATTATGACTTTCTAAATGCCTCTCTGTAAAATAAATTCCCCCCAGGAGAGATTTCTAGAATGTCTGACTGTGTGCAGTGACTTTCTTTTAGCATCAATGGAGTTCCATGGTTATACTTTTTTCAATAGCTGTTGGTTTCCCTCAGTTTCTAACTGATTTTCTTCTTCTGTGTGTTTGTCCTTAATGCATACTGGATGATTTCACATTTAAGAAATCTTTTGTTTGCATATATTAATAAGATGGCAATAAGTATCTATATGATATGTTCATATATGAATAAGATGTATTTTGATCATCTTTCCCCCGTTATCCTTTGTGGTCCTCTCTTTCAAAGAATCTATCAGTCTTTGGCCATACCATCTTGAATGAGTCCAATCTCATCTCAAAGGCTGTATCAAACTCCAACTAGATATGTCCCCTTTCTCAGTCTTCCACGTAATTTCGCCTTTTTTTGTGATTCTCCACAAAGTGTTATGGTCTTTGATGAGAGCTCTGTATCCTTCCATCTGGCATGTACTAGATGGGTGTTCATTAACTATTTGATGAATGAATGAATGACTGCATTTCCACGGGGTGTTGAACAAATGAGTTTAGGCTTTATATGCTTGAATGAGCTTACTTTCAGATGTAAAATATGGTAATATAATTGTTTGAATCCATCAATTCCTTTCTCCTTGTCTTTACATTATACTCTTGAGTTCATTATGCAAATATTCATATGTTCCCAAGTATAACCTGAATTGGAACCAAAAAAGTGGGTAGTACAACTACTATCAATCACACACAAAGATTAGCTATGAATACTTAAGTCTGGATAAGGAACAGCTGATATTTATTCAAAACGTTCACACAAGCTTTACACCTGAGCAAGCCACGCCGTACATATAATTATTACTTTGTATTCCTTCCCCCTTGTTGTGAGGACTGATTGTAAATTATATGCAGTATCTACTGTTGCGTTCTGCACTGTCTGTCCCTCTGCCTGGAATTTTCTTCCCTTGTCCCTCACTACTCCGTTACCATGGCATGCAAGCCTAGCTCATGCCTACCCTTTCTTCATGGTCCACCTCAGCTGGCGTCCACCTCAGCTGGCGTCCACCAGTACTTTTCTCTTGATTTTTAATTGCTTACTGCATTATGTAGCACTCATGCCAGCCAAAATTTGGATTTTGATCTGAGTGATTGTTTTGATCAGTGACTGCATACTCCCTAGAGAGTAAGCATCCTCAGTGTAGGATCCTGTTTGGTTTTGCTTCTGTCTCATCCACAGCATTTTGTAGGTGTTCAGTTATACCATTAAAACCCTCCTTCACAGGTGCAGATGAAGCTCAGAGATTGAAAGCTTTCCCGGCAAGCATGAATTCCTGGGTTTGACCTCCAGCATGGTAAATCACCACCACCACCACCACCACCACCACCACCACCACCACCACCACCACCATGATTACCACTACCAAAAATCAACAAAAAACAACCTAACCTTAAAACAAAACAAAACAAAACAAAACAAAACAAAACAAAACAAAACAAAATGACCCTTAAAACAAGACAAAACAAAATGACCCAACAAACATACATACACATATTTATTTATTTATTTATTTATTTATTTATTTGCTGTTCTGGTTTGGTTTTTCTGTTGCCCTCTTAAATACCATGAATAAAAATAATTTTGGGGCAAAGAAAGGGTTTATCTCAGCTCATACTTCCAGGTCACAGTCCATCACTGAGGGAAATCAGGGTGGGAACTCAAAACAGGGAAGCAGACTAGACACTGTGGGAGTATATACTGCTTACTGTCTTTGTTCTCTGGCTGGCGCGACTAGTTTTCTTCTAGAGTTCAGGCCTGATGGTGTAGGGATGACATTATCCACTGTGGGCTGGATTCTCCTCTCATATCAGTCAAGATAGCCCTGTCACAGGCATGGTAGCAGTCCAGTCTGATCTGGACAATTCTTCCACTGAGGATCCCTCTTCCCTGGTGACTCTAAATTGTGTCAAGTTGAGAAGAAAAACTAATCAGGATATTTATTCACTTTATTTATTTATTTATTTATTTATTTATTTATTTATTTATTTAAAATAGGTATCCTGGTACCCAACCCCAGAAAACCGAGACAAAGAGGGACTCCCAGGAGCTTTAACTCAGGCAGCATCCCAGGTAAAAATGAATCACCTGTGATGTCTGCTGTTAGAAGTTCTAATCCAGATGTTGGCCTCCGAACTTACACTACTCAGACCTTTGAAGGGCCACTGACAAGAACATCAAACAGCTAGAGATTGACATCACTAATCTGAAGAAATACCTTGTTCCGCTGTCTGAGGAGACCTCCTAAAATCTCAAAGATCCTTATTGGACTTGATTTACTCTATTACAATGGAAAAGGCTGTGTACAGCTCTTGACTGTGTACAGCTCTTAAAGAAGAATGTTGCCTTTACATAGACAAGACAAGGAGGGTTAAAGAGAGCATGAAACAGGTAGTGAAGGCCCTAAGAAAAATCAGAGAGAGAAAGAGACAGATGAAGGCTGGTACAAGAATTGTTTTTCAGCCTCTCCAAGATTGTCAACCCTATTTCCTCCCATCTTGGGACCATTATTTGGGTTCTTTTTACTTTTTTTCTGCTGGTCCCTGGCCCTCAAATAAGTGGGCTAACTCTCTGATACAACAGATAAATAATTTGGTAGCAAAACCTACTCAGATACATTATCATAAGTTAGCTATGGAGGACCACGAGACTCAAGATGAGGTTGTTACTTTATACAGGGTGTTTCCAAAACCCATCTCCACCCAACCTAAAAGGGGGGACTTCTGCCCCTAGACCAAGCAGAGACGGGCCACCCAGAACCCCCTCTGACAGGCAATCTGAATTCTTGCTTAGGCTGCTAGGCTAAGCACTGCAAGGGAATATAAATAAAAGATAAAAATATCTCTCTGGGTTCCCTGAGGGACAAGCCTGACTGCATAGGGGTTGATCTCAAAAGTATCCCCTCTCCAGGAAAAAGACATCGGGATGGGTATGGCCCTCATGCCTCACTGGACAACGACAGGGGGACTGGAGCCATTACAAGGTCCCCTTCAAATACTGGAAGTCAGGCCTCTATCCCTGCCTTCGCAAGTTTAGAATTGCCACAGCCCTTCTATACTTAGAGAAGGGAGGAGATGTCAGGGGCAGCCCTGCTTATCAACTGAAGTCCTAAAATCAGCCATAGGCCTAAAATCAGCAATAGGCCTGTCATACATGTATACTAACACCAAGTCTTGGGTCTCAGTGGAAAAACATTGAAACAGATGGCTATAAGCTAATGTAAACAGGCAGCTTTTGTGGAAATTTACAAGCCTGAGTAGTCATAGACCTTGTAAATAGGTAGCCTTGGCAGACAATACCAACTTAGATAAGGACAAGCGAGTCATAGGCAGAGTCATAGTGACTTGTCCCCTGAACCTTCACCAAGCTGACACCCGGTTCTGAAGATAACTGTATTCCCCCTGAACACCCACACTCCATTGTCATTCCCTTCCCCACATCCTGCCTTTCTGTGTTTATAACCCCTGTGTGAATGAATTACGATTTGAGAAAAAAGAAATTATAAAATAAATAAATAAATAAAAAGACCCATGTTAAGCCGGAAAAAAAAAAAGGTATCCTATGAGTTTAGATTTGTGGAAAATTTCTTTCTGGCTATGTTGGTTGAAAGTTGACTTTTAGATGAAGGACTGGGAGAAGTGACTGAGCAGAATTGGGAAACTGAGATTATGAGGTTTTGTTCTATTGGATGTGCAAAGAAAAAATGGAAGCTTCTATTCATAATGAATTTAAATATGATGCACTATAACACTTCATCTGTCATCATGAATATTCACATCTTCCCACTTCGGTGAATTTTCTAAATAAACATATTACTTTATTCAGTACAAAACCACTTAAAATATATTTTATATTGAACAAAGTATTTCCACTATGTACAGAGATCTTTCTGTTTTCTCGAAAGAGCACACTGACCTCAATCATTTCTCTGGTGATGCTGTCACTTTTAGGGACATTAGAAAGTAAAATGTACTTATGATTGATCACTACAAGTGTGTATAATATATGGGGTAAAGAAACAGGTTGGCTATGCAGGCTTTCAATATTTTTTTAATGTAAGAAATGGAATATTGAGTCAATACTAAAATAATATTTTCAAACTATGGGCAGAGTACAACTGAATAACAGTACCACAATTCTGTGTCTGTCTCCAACCTCCTTCTAAAAATAGGGCATTTTAATGGCTTCTCAGATACATAGATGGTTCTTTCTAAACCATTTTCCTCAAAACTTTATTTTGAATTTTTTTTGTCATAATTATCTTCCATTTTGCTGGCTTCAAAGTGTATATTTGAAGTCCAAACAGTATTTTGTTTAAGTTTACATATTTGTGATTGTTTCTAAGTGAGTCCCAGTATTCAGAAGCGGGCTTTTGTTTAGTACTACGCTCATAAGGGCTATCGTTGTCAGGAGTACAGCTGTAGTTTGATTATTTCTCCCATGTACAATATCCCACTCTGGATCCAGGACTGGAGTTGCTGAGTCATAGGTTATGTGCCTCCAAGACTAGATAAAGCCCGAATTCTCTCCGTAGTAATTGTACGAATTTACACTCCCCAAAGCAAATTTAAGCATTTTAGTTCAACGTTCTATCACTTTGTGTTGTCAAACCTCTAATTTCTACCAAGCTGGCAAGTGTGAAGCGGTTTTTCATTATAGTTTTAATTTGCATCTTTCTGATTACTAATGAGGCTGAGCCTTTTCTGCACATATTTATAGGCTATTGAAGTGCTCTTTTCTGTGAAGTGCCTGTTCAAATATCCTGCCCATTTTTGATTGAGTTTTGTTTGCCTCTTTTGCATGTTGATCTCTAGTTCTCTATGGTATATTTCATTGAATTTCTGAGATCTCTCATATTACAAGAGGTGCTACTCTTTTATTTACTGCTATGAAAGAAATATAGTAACAAATACAGAAATACGCCCAGTGGGTTGTAAGATGTACTCTGATTGAAGGGAAGCTAAGACAGAAAAGAAATTTGCACCTCATAATGATGAAATATTATATATTCTAGATTTTAATCCTTTGGCAATTAAGTGTATTTTAAAATATAGTCTCTCAATTTGTATTTTGTCTCATTATCTTTTTATATTTTCTGGATGCAAACTAGTTTTTAATTTAATGCAGTCCAATTTTAACATATTTTCTTCCACAGTTTTTCCATTTTGTATTTTAACAACTCTTCCCTCATTTGAAACAATAAAGAAACCTCCATAGGAAAAAAAACCCAAACATTTTTTTCTTTTATACATTTTATAGGTTGGCTTTCCATGTTAACAATTTTTAATTAACTTGGAATTGATTTTGGATTATGTTATGCAGGAATCTGCAATGTAATATTAATTATTCTAGTATTGTGAAGCTTATCCCCTTTCATCTGATCTGCAATCCATCTTAATCTCCGGTCAAGTATCTGCACCTATGGGCAGGTCTGTGAGGGGCCCTTACATCGACTCTATTGGTATTTTTCTTTTTTTTTTCAACACCATCGTGCAGCTCTATGTGGATTTACGGTGATGCTTCTTGAGGTTTCAACATGAAATAATTCTTATGTTGATAGAACCTAGGTTCTTAGCTACTGGTGTTATCTTGGGAAGCTCTGGGAACCTTAGGAGGTGGGGGCCTAGGTGGAGGAAGTAGATCATTGGTACATCTCCTTGGAGATCTGGAGATCGGGCCCCCTTTTTCCTGGTCCATCACTGTCTATTCTCTTTCATACCCACCATGAAGGGCAGAGCTCGCTGCACCACACACTCCTACCTCCAAGATATTCTGTCCAAGTGTATTGAGCCACAGAGTCATGGATTAAGCCTTCTTAGACTAGAGCCTAAACAAAAATTTCTCCTTTTTAAAGTTCTGTTGTCAGTATCCCACTGCAGCGATACAGATGAGTGAACAGAGCCAAGGAGACTTAAGCCTCTTCGTGTCTTTACTTCAGCATCACTAATGTGCATGGACATCAGTGTTTTGTGTTTGTATTGCTGTGGTTTCTGTATAACTATGGACAAATGATAAAATCCTTATGCCTTGTATAATCCTAGATCTATATGATTTTCTTTGCATGAAAATTAATTGCTACTCATAAAATTATTTGCCTTTCTTGAGGTATTAGGGACTTAGCTCTGGACCCTGAACATATGTGTATGTACGCACACACACACACACAAGCATATATATACATATATACATACATATATATATACATACATATACATACACACACATATATATATATACATACATACACACACACACACACATATGTATATACATACATATACATACACACAAGCATATATATACATACATGCACACGCATATATATATATACACATACATACATACACACACACAAGCATGTATATATATGCATACATACATATACACACAAGCATATATATATACATACATACATATACATACACACACAAGCATATATATACATACATGCATACATATACA
>NW_021620757.1:2230600-2244166 GCF_004785775.1 Grammomys surdaster
TATATACATGCATACATATATACATACATACACACACAAGCATATATTTATACATACACACACACACATATATATACATACATAATACATATATACATACATACACACATATATATGCATACATACATATATACATACATACACACAAGCATATATATATACATACATACACACATATCAAGCATATATATATACATACATACACACACAAGCATATGTATATACACATATACACACACACACACATACACATACACACACACACACACACATATATATGCTACCTGGTTCCTCAGGAATATCTTATGCATTCTCCTCCCCTCTCTTTTTGCATGAGCACTTGAAAGCCAGAGGACAACC
Organism: Grammomys surdaster; assembly: GCF_004785775.1. Lineage (NCBI taxonomy): Eukaryota > Metazoa > Chordata > Mammalia > Rodentia > Muridae > Grammomys > Grammomys surdaster. The sequence continues at coordinate 2,230,961 of NW_021620757.1, forward strand.
TTAGATGTCATTCCTTACGCATAATTCATCTTTTAAAAACATGGTCTCTTACTGGCCAGCAACCTTCAACTAGGCTAGGCTGTCCAGGAGGGCCGAGGGATCTTACTGTCTCCATTGCCCAGGGCAGGGATTCCAAGAGTGCACCATCATACCCAACTTTTGTACGTAGGTTCTGGGTATAGAACTCAGGTCTTCAAGCACTTTACTGACTGAGGAGTCTCCCTAGCCCTTGACTATTCTGTTGAGATTTGCTTCTCTACAGATATCTTAGAATAATTTGTCAAATTCCATAAGTAGATACAGGCATTAAATTATATGGAAGTATATCTGTGCATGAATTTTGAAAGCTCTGGTACCATTTGCAAAATTAAGTTCTCTAATCCATGAACTTAGTAAATCTCTCCATGTTTGGATCATCTTCAATGTTTCAAAATGGGTTTACAGGTTTTTTCTGACTATTTCGTGTTTCTCTTGTTGGACTTATTTATAGTAGTCTCTGTCTTTGGTTTATTAATTAATTTGGATTATCAATTAATATCTTTAAAAACATTCTGCTTTCCAAGTGCCATCAATCATGTATAGAAATAAAATTGATTTTTAAAACATTGATTTCTGTACTTAACAACATTATTTAACTTTATTGTTAATTCAAATAAGCTAGTTTCCTTTAGGCAATCATGTAATATTAATATTGTCAATTTCAATAGTCTTTTTCAGTTATGTTTCCTCTTCCTGTATCTTTGCTGTTGTTGTTTTTGAGACTGGGTCTCACTATGTAGCTATGGATGTCCTAGAATTCACTACGTAGACCAGGCTGGCATAGAACTCACAGAGCTCTGCCTGCCTCTGTGCCCTGAGTGTAGGCTTATCATCCTGGCCTATCCCTATATCGTTTACTTTTGTTTTCCCTTCTTTTCTTTCTTCTTTGATTGTTTTTACATCTGTTTGGGCTCTGCAATACAATGTTGAAGAGATGGTAAGCCTCTGCTTCTTTGAAATCTGCTTTACTGAGATATAATTCACATATAATACAATTCATCCATTTAAATATAATGTAATGTTTATTGTAAATCACAAAATGACTCTACCATCACTACAAGTTAATATTAGAAACTTTTTATTTATCATCAAAAAACCCTCTATATCTATGAAAGTCATTCACAGTTCACATTTCTAACATGGAGTCCCTTCCCAGGATCTATGGAGCCATGAATATAATTTCTGTTTCTGCAGATCTATCCATTTCCACACTACATAAAAATAGAATATGTGATATTTGGTGATTGGCTTCTGATGGCCCAATAATTTCAAAATTCATCTATTATAGTGCTTATTGTTATTTTATTTTTATTGATAAATGTTACATTCTATGGAGATGCCATATTTCATTGAACCATTCATCTATCAGCTGATTGAACATTTTGCTTACTACTATCTATGTTTTGACTATTATGAATAATGTTACAAATATCAATGTACAAGCTTTTATGTGGACAAATGTTTTCTGTTCTTGTAAATTTTCTTACATACCTAATAGTGGCATTCTGGGTCTTACCATAATCTTTTGAAGCACTGTTTTCCAAAGTAACTACATTGTCTTATCTCTCCACAAGAATTTCATTTCCCTACATCACTGCCAACATTTGTTGTTGTTGTTGTTATTTCTTATTTTTGATCAATGCTATCCTGAAGGGTGTAAAGGGTTACCTCATCAGAGGATGGGGATTGTTATTGATACAGAGCATCTTTTTATTTTCCCATTTTTGAGAAATATTGATCAGATTTCTTTATTTTGAGTTGTGTTCTTTATTCAGTCAAGATACAGTCTGTTACTAGATTTGTGCTTTCAGATTTTATCCCCCAGGTATGGTATTTTCACTATCTTTATTCCCCCCTCCTTCCTCCACTTTTTTTTTTTAGATTTATTTATTTATTTTATGTATGTCAGTACACTATAGCTGTCTTCAGACACACCCCAAGAAGGTATCAGTTTCTATTGCAGATGGTTGAGAGTCACCATAAGGTTGCTGGGAATTGAACTCAGGATCCCTGGAAGAGTAGTCAGTGTTCTTAACTGCTGAGCCTTCTCTCCAGCCCCCACCCCTTTTAAAAATTAACATTTCGAACAACTTATTTATGTTCCCCCAGCTCCTCCCACATTGTCTTTACCTCCTTACCCACTCAACTCTATGTTCTTTCATTCTCTATTTCAAAAAAAAAAAAAAACCAACCCAGAACTCTGTAAAACAAAAGCAATTAAGATAAACAAGCAAAAGACCTTAGACAAAAAAAATCCCAAACAAAACAAAATAAAACAAAAAAATCCGCACACAAAAATATAACCATGGAGTTTGTTTTGAGTTGCCCTATGTTCCTGGTCATCGGCCCTGCCCTGGAGTGCAGTTGATAGACCCATTGACACTCCACTGGAGAAAACTGATTTTCCCTTTGCCAGTGAGTATTAGTTGCAAATAACTTCTTGGTTAGAGGTGGGACCCCATGTACATGTCCTCCTCTCAGTTCTGGGATCCCATCTAGCATGCAGGACTTGTAAATGATGTCACAATGTTGCCCATTACCTCTGGCTCTTATAATCATTCTGCCTACTCTTTCACATAGACCCTGGAGCCTTGATGGGAGGAATTTGTCAAAGACATTCCATTAAAACTAAGTCTTCCAGTGTCTTGCACTCTCTGTACATTGTCCAGTTGTGGGTCTCTTCTTTTGTTCCTATCTACTGCAAGAAGAAGCTTCTCAAATATGGTTAAGCAAGGCACTGATCTATGGACATATCAGTCTGCCACTAGGAATCATTTTATTTTTCTGCTCTTTCAGTAGAAAGAGAATTAGGTTTTCCCTTAGGCCTATGGCTGATCTAGTCTCAAATTCTTGGCTGCTTTAGCAGTGTCAGGTATGCATTTTATCTTGTGGAGTGGGCCTTAAATCTAATAAAAAAGTAGTTAGTTCTTGTCATAACATTTGTTCCACAGTTGCACTGTTATATCTTGCAGGCAGCTCATAGTGTTGGTAGCTGGGTGATATTGATGAGCATCTTTCTCCTCTGGTAGCATGGACAGTACCTTCCAGCATCATACATGCTAGGCAATAGGAGTCACTCTACGAGTGAGGCTTCAGCTTGAGTTCTCTGTTTGATGACAAAAGAGTTGTGCAGCAATAAAATCCCACCATTAGGTTGTAGAGAGCAACCAATAGCCTTAGCAACAGCTTGGAATCTTTGGGGTGGGGGTGGGGTTCGTGGAACCCCTTTGGCCAATGATTCACTAAGATGTAATCCAGTCCTGACACTGGAGGTTTTATATGGTGCCGTAAGATGTTTAGGTACAACTATTATTTTGTGACTCCACTTAGAGTCCTTTCATCTGCATCTATATTTTAGGAAACTTCTACAGTCATAGGTTTCATATGGATTTTCAAATGGCCTTTATGTTAATTGCCTCCCCCCATATTCCAGTCTTCACCCTACTCTCCTACTGCTCCACTGCCCCAGATTTAATCTGATATTTTTTCCTCCTTTATCTCTACATAACACTATATTCCATTTTGCTTTCCTTGGGAGTTCTACCTCCTTCTCTAACCATAATTTCTTACTAGGTGCTAACAACTCTGGTTATTTGGAATGTAACTCATATCAAAAGCTTAAAAGTATAATTCCAATATGAGAGAGAATACATATTTATCTTTTGGAGTTTAGGCTAGCTCATTCAGAATGTTTTTATTTCTCCAGATCCATCTATTTACCTGAAATTTTCATTTTTCTTAACAATTGTCCAAGCTTGTACTGTGTAAATGTACTACATTTTCATTACCCATTCTTTAATTGGTGGTCATATAGACTGTTTTCAGTTTCTGGCTATTATGAGTAGAGGAGCAGTGAACACGGATGAGCACAGTGTTTATTTTATTGATGTTCAATTTTTGATTTTCACATATTCTACATACTAACTGTCCATCGGATGTATAATTTATAAATCCCTTTCCTTAGCCTGTTGCTTTGCTGAAATGATGATGTCCTTTACCGTACAGGAGTTCTTTAGCTTCATGAGATTCCTTTTATCAACTGTTATTCCTAGTACTTGTACTATTGGTCTCCTGTTCAGAAAGTCTTTCCCTGGGCCAATGAGTTCAAGGCTATTCACCAATGTCTCTTCTATCAGGCTCAGTGTATCTGGTCTTCTGTTGGGGTCCTTGATCCATTTGGTGTTGAGTTTGGTGGAGGATGATAAGTATGTATCTATTTTCATTTTTTCCATGCAGCCATTGAGATTGTTCTGCCAAACCAATAATCTGAATTGAATTAAGGAATATTCTCTTTTTTTGTTCTATTTTGGAGTAGACTTTTCAAAGATCAGTAAAGATGCTGTCTGTTTTCTAGTGTGCATTCCTGGCTTCTTTGTAAACGATGAGGTTTCTGAAGGTGTGTCTGAGTCTTTAATTAGATTCCATTGACCCATGTGTCTGTTTTCTTTTATGCCAACACCATGCTATTTTTATTAGGATAGCCCTGAGATGCAACTTGAATTCTGGGATAGCCATAGCCTCCAGAAGTTCTTTTATTGCTCAGCATTGTTCTAGTTATTTGAGTTACCCTCCAGTTTTGAAGGGTAAGACTCATGTTCTTATATCTGTTAGCCAGATGCTCTACCTGAGTTACACACAATCTGACAGTATTCTTCTAAGCACAATAGAATTTCATTTAGGTAACCTTGGTTTTATCTCCTGTATTTTTAGCTATGTGTTCCTTTAGTGCAACATCTAAGAAAGCTTTGCCTAAGTCAAGACAATGAAGATTTATAGATTTTCTGTGAATGTTATTTTATCAGCTAAGAAATTTTCATTTTCTTTTGAAAAATATTTGAAATTCTATCCAATACTTCTTTTGCATTTATCAAAATGACCATACTTTATTTTATCTTCTAATGTAGTGAAATACATTAGCTCAATTCCCTAATGTTAAGCTGACTTTTAATCCTGTTAATCCTGTTACAAATTCAAGTTGTTCATGACATTTTTAATAAATTGTTAGATTTGGTTTGATGATTTTTACTTAGTGTTATTGCATCTGTGTTCATGGATGAGGTTGCATACATAATTTTCTTTTCTATAATTATCTTTGCCAGCTTTAGAATTGGGGTTGTGCTGCCAAACCAATAAAGTGAACTGAATTAAGGAATATGTTCTCTTTTGTTCTATTCTGGAGTAGACTTTGCAAAGACTAAAATTATTATTCCTTGAATGTTTGGTATAATTTATTGAATAAACTCTTTGGGTTATTCACATGGGAACATTTAAAACTATTGCTTCCAAGTTTTTTAAAGGTTATGATTCTTTCAGAATTCTGTATAATATATTTTGATCATATTCATCTCAAGTCTTCCAAGATCCACCCTCTTTCCCATCTATCCAACCTAATGTATCCTTCCCTTAAAAATCAAAACCAAAACACAATATGAATAATGATTTGTGTTTTTCAGATATTGTTGGATATGTAGTCTGTCACCAGAGTGTGGTTGACTTACCAGGGGCAATACTCTGAGAGAAAAATGGCTCTTCTTCTACCAACAATAACGATTGCCAGTAGCTACACATTTAGGGGTGAGATTTTGTAGTTTAGTCATCTCTCCATGCTGGTTCGAGTCCTTCTTGGACTTTCACAAGTGTTCTGTACTCTGTCCCAATTACTGGGGGTTCATATGTGCAGCTGCTCGGCTGTATCCAAAAGACACTGTTTCATTGTAGGCATCCACTGTCTCTGGCTCTTACACTCTTTTCACCCCTTCTTCCATAATGATCCTGAGTCTTAGGAGGAGGAGATGTGGTGTATATGTTCCATTTAGGTATGAATATTTTACAGTCTCTTATTTTCTGTGATGTTAGTTTTATGTTAACTTAATGTATGATACATTCATTTAAGAAGAGGAACTTTCAGTTGAGAAAAGGTCTCCATAAGATTGCTCTTTTGGCATGCCTGTTGAGTACTTTCTCGATTAATGGTTGATGTGGAAGGGCCAGCCCACTGTGGGTGGTGCCAAGCCTGAGAAGGTGGTATTAGGTTGTGAAAGAAAGTAGGCTGAGCAAACTGAGCTAATAAACAGCTTAAGGTTCTGCTTCTAGATTCGCACCTTGAGTCCTGCTCCAATTTTCCTCAGTGATGAAGAATGACTTGAAAGTTTTAAGCTGAAATAAAGGCTTTTCTCCTCAAGTTGCTTTTGGTCATGGTGTTTTGTCACAGTGATAGGAATGTGACTAATGCATGTGCCTTGGACTGTTGTGTTCATTAATCACCATTTGCTGCAAATAGAAGCTTCTTTGATAAAGGTTAAGAGATGCATTAATCTACAGATATATCAATTAGTTATTAGGAAATTGCTATGTCCATTTAGCAAAATAAGAGTAGTGGCTTTTCCCACTATAGGTTCTTGGCTCTATAGCAGTGCTGGGTGTGAATTTCATCTTGTGGAGCAGGTCTTAAATCCTGTTCGGAAAATGGATGCTTATCCTCACAATGTTCATTCCAACGTTGCACCAATGGGCATGCCTTGACAGGCTAGTCATCACTATAGCTCACAAGGTATCCAGCTGCTGGGTAATAGTGATGATTACTTTTTCTCTCTAGTATCATTCACAGTACCTTTCGTTAGTATGAAAGCTAGCCTGTGGGGATGGTGCTTCCAAGTCAGTACCAGCTTGATTTCTTCATTTCTCTATGAGTCAAGTATCTGGTGTCTACAGAAACAGAGTCTTAGAATCAAGTTTGGGAGGATAACTGTCTTGGTTGAGGCTCTTACTGCTCCAGTGAAACACCATGACTAAAGCAAGGTGGGAAGGAAAGGGCTTGTTTCACTCACAGTTTCCTATAACAGTTCATCATCAAATTCCTGAGGGTAGGAATTCATATAGGGCAGGTACCTGGAGGCAGGAGCTGATACAGAGGCCATGGATAGGTGCTGCTTATTGGCTTGCTCCTCAAGGTTGGCTCAGCCTACTTTCTTATAGATCCCAGAACCACCAGCCCAGGGATGTCACCACCCACAATGGTCTGGGCCATCCCACATCAATCACTAATTAGAAAAAGCTTTACAGTTATATCTTATTGAGACATTTTCTTAATTGATCTTCCCTCTTTTCAGAAAACCTTGGCTTGTGTCAAATTGACATAAAACTATCACAGTAACCAAGATCATTGCCAACAACACAAACATGTAATGTTTGGGGGATGGGTGTCTTTGGGATCTTACTGGCCAACAGCTCCAAAAGAAGTCATTCATTCTTGGCACTAGGCTTTTAGTTTATTACCTCTGGTGTCTAGCAGGGGCACTATTGCCTTATTATTGAGAAACTTCACGTTAAAACTCTATGTGTCTGTCTGTCTATCTATCTATCTGTAAGTTTTTACAGTAGTAGGTTTCCATATGAATTTTTGGAAAGATCTTTACTGTTATCTTTCCCTCCCCACATGTTCTTCTCTACCTTGTTATCTTCTCCTCCACTCTAACTTAATCCTTTCTATTCCATTATTCCCTTTAACCCTTTATGCATGCTATTCCCTCATTTGAAAATCACTCCCCATGGTCCCTTATTAATTTATGACCTCTATGTCTATTTCAAATGAAATTTACGTATCTGAAAATTCAAAGGTAACATTGATAAATTAGAGAAAAAATTTGTTTTTCTGAGTCTGAGTTAACTCAGAATAATTACTTCAAGCTCCACCTACTGAAATTCATGATTTTATTTTTAATGGCCAAATAATATTCTGTTGTGTAAAATCACCACAGTTTCATCAATTGGTGGGCACATAGGCTGTATCTACTTCTAGGATATTGTGAATACAGAAGCTATGAACATGGATAAGCCAGGTATCTCTATCATAGAATATAGAGTCCTTTCGGCCCAGGAGTGGTATAGCTGGCTCATGTGATGGATGTATTTTCACCCTTTTGAGGAGCCCCGACATTGAGTTCCATGGTGGCTGCACAAGTTTCTACTCCCAACAGCAGAGAATAGGTGTTCTTACTCCACATCTGGGCCAATATTTGTCATCACTCAGGTTTCAGATCTTAGCCATTCTAACCGGGATAAGATGAAATCCCAAAGCAGCTTCTTTTGTTTATTCAAACTTAGATTTATCCTTGATTTCCTAGATTTTTTTTGCTTGTAAATGCATAACTATAAATTTATTAACAGACTATGTCAGTTAAAGCTTTCATTGTGTTTCACCTTTCGACCACACAAGTTGAAATCTGATGAAAGACTTACACTGGTCTATGTGAACCTTTCCATAGCAGACTCTTGTTTTTATTGGTGGATAACTTCCCTTATGAACTCTGTTATGACTTCTAGGGATTTCATTAATTAGAGTGTATACAGTTTTTCTTTTCTTTCTTTGGATTGGGATTCTAATTTGAAAAAGAAATATTTTGATGAAAATATTGCTGAGGATTTTGAAACATATGTGGAATATATTGCCCCCCAAATAAAATTCTTTGTGAGATTAAAAGATTGTATTGAGTGTTTTCCAACAGAAGAAAGACAAGGGGCTCAAGAACCCTGGGATTGTCTGAAATGTAATGAACATCGGCAAACCACAGGGAAATTAGATTTATGGTTCCTGTCTCCAGGACTTGTGGTACATCTCAAGCTTTTCTTAAAGTCGATACCTGAGAGACAAGTTAGATACTTTAATTGATTTTTCCTATCAATGATTTGAAGTGTCAGAATTCCTAATTAATTCTAATGCAAGCTCTTGCTTCTGTAATTTGGTTGTTGTTTCCAACCACAATGGAGGGATGGGAAGAGAGCATCATACTGCCTTTGTAAAAGATACAGATGGAAAAGGGTACCATTTTGATGATAGTGATGTCTCCTATACATCTGTAGACCAAATTGTGTCCAAAGCATCAAACCTACTCTTGTACCAGAGACTAAACAGTTTCAGTGAAGCTGGCCTTTTCCCTCTTGACTAAGAAACTTTATCTGTTTCCCTGGCAGTTAAGAATGTCGAACATTTGTTTAAAATGTTTTTTAGCTGTTCACATTTCATCTTTTGGGAACTCTCTGTTTAGTTTCATGGCCATTTTTTTTTAAAAAAACTGGGTTGCTCATTTCTTGATGTTTACATTTTTAAGTTCTTTGTAGTCTATATAGATAGTAACCTTCTGTCCCATGTATAGCTGGGGAAGAACTTTTCACATCCTCTCTGGTATTCCTCTCACTAGAGTGATGGTGTTCTTTCTTGTACAGAAAGGTTTCAATTTCATGCGATTCCATTTACTAACTGTTGAACTCTTTTTTTAAAAAATTATTTTATTATTTATTTTATGTGTATAGATGTCTTGTCCTCATGTACATCTGTACTACATATGTGCCTTGTGCTTGAGAAGGCCAGAAGAGGGCATTGCACTCCTGGGAACTGGAGTTATAGACAGCTATAAGCAGCCATATGGATCCTGAGAATCAAATTCAGGTCTTCTGGGAGAATAGTTGAGACTAGTCTTAACTCCCCAGCTCCAAATGTTGATCTTAATGACTGCCTATATCCACCTGGTTTTGATAAGGAGACCAACAATACACATAGAAGAATAGAGCATCTTCAACAAATGCTGCTGTTCAAATTAGATAGCTATATAGAAGAATCAAATTCTTCCCATACCTCTCACCCTGAATACAACTCAACCTCAGACTGATAATATCTGATACAATGAACTGGTAGAAAAGATTATGAATATGCTTGAACTTATTTTCACAGGATTTTTTTTTCAAGTTTTAAGGTTATTAAACCTTTCTGCTTGTAGACTTTTTTTTCTGGAAATTTCTTCATCTCAACTTTTCAACTTTGTGTTAGATTATTTATGATAGTCTTATTCTAGACTTTTCTACATGTGATTATCTTTTTAATTCCAGAGAACACATATTTGTGCCTTTTATCTTGATAGTTTAGTAGTCTGCCAATATTGTCTTTTATCCAGTTTTGGTTTTGCCAGCAATCTCTATTGTATCAGCCTTTTTAGGGATGAATCCCAAATTTCCCCAAATCTCTATTTTCTAGAACAATGCTACAATAGACACCCATGTCTCCTATGACCTGTATAAGCATAACCAATCAGAAACAGGCTTTCTGGACCATCAGGCTTATGTCTCTAGTGTGAGTGAGTAGGGATGATCTCTGGTGTTGGTCCTGGCTGGGGACAGCTGTTCCTATGTCCATGTTCATACCTGAACTTGGATTCTTTTATCTTCCATGCCTAGGAGTTCTGTAGCCACAACACGTTAAGTGTTCTTATTTGAGCATTGGTGTGTTTTCTTATGTGCTTATTGCCTGCTGGGGGTTAGTCATTTGTATGTTGCCTATTCACACATTTTCCTTATTTTAAAACAAAACAAAATAACAACCCCACTATTATGATTTCTGTCTTTTGCCCATTGGCTAAAAGGCATTTCTTGGTTACCTTGATCTTTTGTAAGATTTAGATTGTGAATATGTTCTCTGATTCGGTGTGTGCTTATGAATCTTTTTTCATGACGAGTTTGCTGAGTGGAAATTCTTACATTTAATGCACTTAGTTTCCACTGTTTTGGCTAGTGGTTTATCTGAAGTTCTAAAAAGCCCTTTCCAAACCATATTATAAAGAAAAGCTGTGCTTGTTCCTAGAAACTTTGTTCTCTTTACTTTTATATTTATGTTCCTTGTTCTCTTGGAGTCCATGTTTGTGTGTAGAGCGAGGAAGGAATCTGGTTTATGTTCCTTTTTGATGTAAGGTAGTTTTGGTAATTGCATTTACTAAGCCTTTCGTTCTCACCCATTGATTTCTGATGCCATTTTTACTGTATAATAGATTCACCTATATCTATGAATTTATCTCTGAATGTCTCAAACAAAACCCACATTATTTTTTGAAGAATGCCCTAAGTTCTGTAGGTTAGATGCTACACCCCTTCCTTGTGATCAAGTTAATTTTTATATCTGTATAAACATTTATTTCTTCACATAAATTTAAGGTTAACTTTCTCAGCTGTCTCAAAAATTCAGAATGGGATTTTGATTGGGATTGCATTTAATTTATAGGTTAGTTTTAGGAAAATGGTCTATTGAAGTGAAACACTGTTTACTCAACAGACTGCCTATGTCTGACAAAATTGCCATTTTCAGAATTTGCCACTGTCATACAAAACATTCTTAGAAGTCAGCACTACAAAAGAAAGCGACACAATAAGAGCAGACAAAGCAGGGCCAGGGAGCTGGCTCAGTGAGTAAGAGCATTTGCTGCCAAGCTTGAGGACTAGAGCTTGATCCCTGAGTTCCATCCCAGAAGACACATGTTGGAAGGAGAGAATTGACTCCTGAAAGCTGTCCTCTGACTTGGACATGCAACCATACCTGTGTGCATATGGACAAAACATTTGGACAGAGATTTCAAAAACAAAGACATGGAGATAGCTAATGTGCATATGAAAATATTCTCTATATTCTTAGTTATAGGGAAAATGTGGATATAAACATCCACTGGAGTGATAGAAGTGTGAGAAGCTGACTATATCAGTTGTTGGAGCATCAGGAGTGCAGCTTGGTAGAAATACAACTATGTAATTACTTTGGAAAATGCTTGGTAGTTACAGATTTATAAATTTACACCAACCCCATAACTCAAAAAGTCTGTTCCTGTGTATTTACTCAACAGAAATAAAAATGTGTATCTCCAAAAATTTTGTGTAACAATGCTCACAATGGTCTTATTAGTAACAATTCCAAGCTAGAAATAACCCCAATACCTGCCTACAGGAGAATAAACAAGTTATTTTTATAGGTATATATTATAATTCTACTTGGCAACACAAAGGCCTATCTATCAATATGAAACAAAGATGAACCTTGAGAATATCATATTGAGCACCTGGGATCAGGAAGAATAGTTCATATGACTCCATTTACATGAAGCTCAGGAACAGACAAATAAGATCTAAGATTATGAAAGTCAGAACAGTGGTTGTCTCCAGGGAAAGCATATTGCCAGGAAAAGACACGAGGGAATTTTCTGAGGTGAAAAAAAGAAATATACTTTTTAGGTGGCCATTATGGCTATATATATTTGTCAAAATTTGTTCCAGTGACTATTTAAAATTGTGTGCATGTTACTCTATATAAATTATCCAGTAACCTCTCACATTTCACCCATAATATTTTGAGAAAACAAGTTAAAGAAGGAGGTTAGGCTTGGAATGTAGCTCAGTAGTTCTTAGTACCACAAAGAAGGCAACCAAAGACCAGGCAACCAGCAGTGTTCTATGAGACCTTCTTTTGTTATGCCATGCAGAAAGTAATTTATGGCTTTATGTACTTTAAAGAAGATTTATTGTTATTATTTCTTATCATGTGTCTCTGTGTGTCTGTATGGGGATGTGTATGTGTGAGTGTAGTTGTTTGGGGTAGGGGGTAAAGGCACCAGATCTCCCAGAGCTGGGGTTACAGCTTTGCTGTGATTCACCAGACAAGCATCCTGGGAAGTGTTCTCAAGCCTTCTGAAAGCAGAAAGCACTTATAACTGTTGAAGCATCTCCCCAGTCCCTGTTTTTATGTGTTTTATATGTCACATGGTATATATGTGCTCAAAGTTGATCCATGTTTACTATTTCTTCTCCACTTCGTATTTTCTTCATCAGATACTTTGAGGTATACTTTTTCCTCAGGTTGAATTATACGTCCTTCAGATTTTGTTTTAGAATTTGTTGAGGAACATCATCCAATTCTAGGTCATTCCCTTTTAGTACCCAGGGATGCGCTCCAGCCTTCTGGTTGCTGTGAGCGCTCAGCTGACTAATTGCCCCTCGTTTGTGGGTAGTGTGTGTATTCTTGCATGTCTTATTTTTGTGTTGCTATACAGTTTCAGTATTCTGTATCTAGGGCTAGATTTTTCTTAACAAAGAAACATGCTGGTTGAGAGGTTGAGAGATGGCTCAGCAGGTAAGAACATTTACTACCTTTGCAGTAGACTTAAATTTTGTTCTTAGCATCCACATCTGGTGGCTCATAACTTCTTGTGGCTTCAGTTCTAGAGGATCTGATGTCTCCTTCAGGACTCTGAGGATACTTGCACTTATAGATGTGCATACACACACACACACACAGACACACAGAGACACACAGACACACACACATACACATACACACAGACACACAGAGACACACAGACA
>NW_021620757.1:2244176-2252073 GCF_004785775.1 Grammomys surdaster
ACACATACACACAGACACACAGAGACACACAGACACACAGACACACAACACAGATACACACAGACACACACACACACACATACACACACACACACACACCCCACCACCACCATCACCACCACTTCACACAAATAAAATAAATCTTTAAAAATTCTACTGGGGTATTGCTAGTTCCTCAGCCTAGAACTGACCTTAATACTTGCATGTAATTAAAATGGTATAAAAGCAGATTGGAAAAAACCATTTTAATACAAAAAAGAAAAGAAAAAAGTTCTACTGGATTCGTTTAATGTCCTGGGTCTGAGTTCTTGTCCCTCAGCTTGGGAAATCCTTTACTGTTTCATCTTGATAATTAGCTCTTCTCTGTCTTCTCTCTTCCTCTTCTGCAGCCTTAATTTAATATATGAAAGTCAACTTCAATCTGCACTCTGTGTCTATTAAGCAGCACTTTTCAATTTTTGTCCTTCTAGGTCTGAGGTTTTGCAAATTCTTCATCACTATTGGTATTATTTGCCAGACCTAATCTATTATTGAAGCTATCTTTTGGGCTTTAATTTCAAATATATTTTGTCCTGACAAATAGGTTTGATAATTTATTTTTGTGTCTCCAGCATGTATTTTCTTTCATTAAAAAATCATATATGTATGATTTTATATATATGGCTTAAAATTATTAATTTTTTTCATAAAGTATATATTGCATGATGAACACTTTTGTCCCCAGAGCCTCAACTCCCTCTCATTAATCTTCTTTGTTCCCAGAGAGTCTCATGTCTACTCATATGCCAGATAAACATACATGATTTTATGAATCTATGTAAAATCTAGAGTTAGAAATGAGAGAAAACATTTGTCTTTCTGAGACTACCTTAGTTATCTTACTATTATTATTTTCATGTGTCTATTTTCTTGCAAATGGCTTCATTCTTTTTTTTTATGGCTGATAAAAGTCCGTTACCTATGGAGACCACATTTGTTTTGTCCATTCCTCTGTTGGATTTTAGTTTGGGTGCATAACTTGGGTATTGTGAATAGTACTGCAATAAGTACTGATGTGCAGATTTCTTTGTGCCGAGCTGATCTCAAGTCCTCTGGGTTAAATATTCAAGCATGTTACAACTGGGTCTTATGGGACTTCCACTTTAGTCTTTGAAGAAACTCCACACTGACTTCTGCACAGGCTGGATTAGTTTGTGTTCTGCCCAGTGGTGTACAAGGGTTCCATTGTCCACATCCTCATTAACATTTGTTTCTGTCATGGCTGCCTTTCTTATTGAGGTAAGATGCTTTCTTAGTGGAGTTTGATTCCCATGTCTTTGTAGGGTGTTTTTCTTTGGTGGTCTGAATCTTTGTGTTTTTCAAATGTTCTGGGATGGATCTGTTGATAACTGTCTCTTTGACCCTACAGGTTGCCACATTTCCTTTCCATGACCAGTGATCTTTTGTTTTTGTTTATTGTCATGGGATGTTGTTATCAGGTGGAGTTCTTTACAGCTTGAGTTGTGTTCCTTTGGGAATTCTGTGCTGGGGACCACTGTAGAGTCAGATTTTGGCCAAGGCACAGTAACTGTGGTCTTCAAAGACTAAAATGGAAGTCTCATAAGACCAAGTTGTGGCATGCTTGAGTGGGCTGAAAAGCAATACCAGGGTAAGTGGGCTGCAAACTCTGAAGGGGTGGAAAACAGTCCAGATATTCAGCTACCCTCTTAGGGAAGAGGGGAGTTATTTCCATCCAGTGTGGGAGTGTGCTTTCTCAGGGATCTCAGCTTTGACTCTGTGCAGAGGCCATGGTCCTTATTTCCTGTACTCTTCAGCTCATCAGGCTGTGAAAAATTAAAGCTTAAATTTATCAGATTAAGCAAATGCCCTGATGTTGCCTCTATGCTCCGTTGAACTTCTCAGAATCGATCTTCATTTAGTTTTTGGCCTCTGAAAATTCATTACTTTCTTGCTGGTTTGTTCTTACATTTACACAGATCAACACAAAAATCTATGCGGCTAGCATGTTTATTTTCACCAGAAAGGACTGGGATAGCCGGTCTATCCTGACAAACAAGAGATTCACAGATTTATGCTTCATCTCATTCTTATGTAATGCCCATTACATGCGTGACAGGTATTTTTCACAAGGTAAGACTGTATCTCATGCATTAAGATGGATGTACATAATTTATAATTGAGTAAAAAAGTTACCAGATGTCACATCTTGAAGTCACTCCCTGACCCTTATCCATCCTCTGAATGTTATAGACATGACTGTGGAGTGGAAATGGAAGCTTGTAAGACTGTTGGAACCTTCTGGAACCTCCAAGTGTCGTCATTCTGGAGACTTCTCATTCTAGGGTACACTCAAAGAATTATGCAAATACAGCTGGTTGATTTCTTAACCTCCCACATCTTGAAAGCTTTCAGAAGTGTGTTGATTTCTTCTTGGAGGTGATAGCTTATTGTCATTTTAGTCTGTACTAGAAACAACTGGGTGGAGATGACCTGGCTGCTTGGTACCAGCATCTCATGAAAAGCAATAGCTGCATCTCCTCCCACTTGCTGTGTGCTGCCCTTGAGTACTGCAGTGACTACAAACCTCTCTCAGTTCAGAGGAAGTTTTTTAAGTTGGAGATGAGACTCATGATAAACACTTGTCTTTCTTAGATTGATAGGACCTTGGTAGAAGAACTCGTTTTTGCCAGTTGCTAGCTAATGTCCTGGATGGGAAGAGTAATAACCTCATTAATGAATTATCTCTTACTTACAAGACAAATTTGACTCATTTCTTTCCTTAAAAGATAGTGTCATTGATTAAAGGTGGCCATTAGTGACCACGAATAAATGCATAGGCTCACCTTTTGATGTTTGCATTTTCTGCTAGGAAGCAATGAGTTCTCTGGATAAATCAAATTGCTTCTGAGTAATCTAAAGAGAGTCTTTACATTTCCAAATAACTGTTAGCAAAAAAAGAAATGACTTAATACACAGTAATGGAGAGACATGCTTGTAACTCATGGAAGGGAGGTGGAGGTTGCTAACGCTGGGCTAAATGATATGCAGGACGTGCTGGTAGTGATCATCCCGTTGAGCGTGGAATTCACAGGCATGGTGAGATCCACAGTCATGAGTCTGACTGTAGCAAAGCACTTGATGAAAGCTCCAAAGCCAGAGCAGAATCTCTCACACCAATTTAGTAACTTAAAACCAAAGTCAAATGCTAATTTTTACAAAAAAGGCATCAAAGATTCATTTTTGAAAAGTCGACTGAACTAGGTCGGATTAAAACTCAAGCCTATGTATTATTAAAATAATTGAATTGGGCTATCAAAGTATCAGGCTGTGAGGTTGAGTCAGAATTCCATATGTTCTTGATTATAGATAAGTTTCTCCTTTATGAGCTAAATTGGGTTCGTTGAGAGGGAATGACAGTTTCACTATCAGACAACAAAATGATTGCACTGGTCCAGATAGCCCTCAGAGAGAAGGTACAGATATGCCCAGAATCACAATGTCTGTTTGACTCTCCTGTGCTGACCATGAGCCATTAGCCCTTCCTTAACTTGCAGTGCCTGAGTCGATCCCTTCATTCTGTTGTGTTTCTTTGACTGAATTTAGGGGTAGTCATTGTAGCCAGCCATAGGCTGACCTATGAGGGAACCAATTGGCTGAACTGGCAGTGCCACTTTTCTGGGGGCACAGAGCCACATCCGGCTGGCTGTGCTCTTTTTATGAATGGCGGAGGAAATGTTTGCAAAGGACACAGTTCCAGCATCTCCACCAGCTGTGCTGTCTTTTCTGGGTGAGGCTGATTGCTTTTGGCCCTGCTAGTGCAGTGTTTTCCATCAAGCCAGGCTCGGCTCTGCGGGGGTATTTATTATGTGCCATTTTCAAAATAAAAGGGACGCGGAGCAATCATCCAGCAAAACCATAAAACATTTTATTATCCGAGACGGTGAAGGGGACAGGTTTGACATACAACACTGGGAACGGCAATGGCCGAACAATGTGGTACTAAAGTGTGATTTAATGAGGCTTGGAGGATTTAGTTCAGTCAGAAAAGTTCTACTCTGTCTTGGGCACGGGGAAGTTGAGCTGGCATGGGCACCTGAATAAGCAGCATCTTGCTAGGTAGGCCTCAGACAGCAACTGCCATGTGCCTTGTTGTCCCGGGCAACCATTTTCAGGGAGACTTCAGTGATAGAAACTTCCGGCTGATTTAGTGGACCCCAAACTTGGCACAGTTTCTTGGTGGCTTCCGTTTTACAAGGCCAGCAGTTAATCTAACAAAAGCCTGAATTCATTTCCCTCTATACCCATTGATTGCCAGCTGAGAGCTGGATGCTGTCAACTCAACTTTTTTTTTTTTCATTTTAATTCCATTCCACTGGAATTGAGGTCCTTTGCCCTCTCATTAAAGGCACTTTATCATCTTGGGTAACATTTTTTATTCCTACTTTTCTTTTAGGGGGAAAACTCATTAGCAGGTGGCGGCTGGTTATCAAGTCAATCATTGACTTTGGATTTGATCATACATATCTTTTGGATCCAGCTGAATCGAATCACTTTTGTTTTTTGATCGGGTTGGTACAACATAAGCCCTTGAGTCATGAACGTCAGCTATTCACTGACCAGCTCAGGAATTGCCTCATTATTTTCTGTTTGTGTTCGTGGAATATTTATTTATCTAGTATGTGTGGTACCATGACTGGGGGGAGGTGTTAATGCGAGTGTAGGAAAGGTAAATTCCTGGGTTCTTCTCCTGAAGGGGCAGATGGTCTAAAACAGTGGTTCTTGACCCCTTTGAAAATTACCTCTTTAGGGGTTGAATGGCTCTTTCCCAGGGGTTGTATCACAGATATCCTGCATATTGGATATTTATATCACGATTCAAGACAAAAGCAAACTTAGAGTTATGAAGTAGTAATGAAGTAATTTTATGGTTGGGGCTTGCCACAACATGAGAAACAATATTAAAGGGTCACAGCATTAGGAAGGTTGAGAACCAATGATGTTGAAGGCAGGAATAGACAGTACACACGAGTGAAAGAAAGACTGACATTACATCATTATTTAATCTCAGGGCTTGAGTGGAGATGGCCTTGCCTTAAGCAGAGGTTCTTAAATGATACTGGGTAACAGGGTTGCCTGGAATTACTTGAAAAGACGGTTGATTAGGTCTAGCATTTGAGACCATGATTCAACTGATCTGTAGAAGGGTGCACACTCCACGTCTTGGAGAAACTTCCACATGGCCCAGAGTGTAAAGTCACAGCTGAGCAGCAGTATCTTAGGAGGGGCACAGTTAGGTTTTGAGTTGTTTGCTTTGCTTTGTGATTCAGGTTCTACTCTGGATTTTGTCTTTCTTCAGGTCATGAGGGCCTTCTTTTCTCTAACCCTAGTATATATCTCAGTTACAACCCCACTGTTTTTCGGTGCAATTTCTTTACAAATCTAGGCATCTCAATAGCCAGGGCCATTAGAATGTGGTCCATAGATGTTTGTTGAATGAGAGAAAGAAATGATGAGCTGGACGACCTTAAGCAAGATGCATAAAATCTGTTTAGGAACCATCCATTGTCTTCCCATTCATCAGCATGGAGGGAAAGATCAGGACTATGCTGTCTTTTCCTTACCTTATAAATATTACATGTGACCCAATTAAACACAGATATCTTTCTCTGGCAACTCTGGATTCTTTTAATGATAAACGTACAATACAAATTCTAGGCATTCTAAGGACAGTTGACCCCAGAGTAATACTTTTGTTCTAGCTTGTATCAAGCAGGTGAATTTTGATGAGCTTCTAACAGAGCTGTTTCTACTAAAATGAGTTTACTAATGTTGTCTAAAGGAGATGGCTGGCTTAAAAAATATTGAGAACATGTGTAGGACCCAGAATCTAGCAGGAAATATCAGTCCAAGAGCCTGGAAGTGAACCAGGGGTGGTATCTTCTCATAACTCTTCCATGCGTCTGGTGCCATTGATATCTAAGTCATTCCTTTTGTTAAAACATCCTTTTCAAATCTTGTTTGCAGCTGTATCTGTTTGTTTAGCAAAGAAGGAGTGAGGAGATTTGTTTTTCCAAGAGACCTGTGGTTAGGACTCATCTATAGTGACAAATTAACTATTGATACCTTTCCTTTTTCCTGTGAATTCATTTAACTGTCTTTGCAAACACCTCCCTCCCTGTTGTCATAAGCAGCCTTTGGCATGATGAAAGGGAGCCACATATCCTAGATCCCAGGAAGGAAAGCTTCTGTCTCTCAGAGCACATACTGGCTATTTAGGTGCTGTACATTTTATTCTACAGGTTTCTGAATGCAGGCTCATTTGTTTGTTTGAGATCTCCAGCTCTTGGCCGTCCTTTGCATCATCTCCATCTCCCTGGTGCTTGCTGCAGGCTGGGCTGAGGGCTGACCTCCCTCCACTGCTGCTGACAAGAAGCTGCCCTCTGCCTTATGCTTAATTACCAGATTTTCTCTTTGGAGATCAAAACTGCCTTAATTTTTTTTTCATTTGGGAAAAATTAAGTCCCAAGGACCTCAAAAATCACTCTTCAACTGGTTTTGTCCCTCCAGGGTTGGCTTTTCCCATGGTGCTCCTTGACTATTTATTTTGAAAAACTAAGTTCAGGCTGTTGTTAGGGAAACTTTAATCATTTAATGTGAGCCAAATTCCACCATTTCCCCTCTTCTAAATAGCTCTGGGGAGAGAAAAAGAGAAGCACCACATGCTGGTGGGTAGAACAAAGGAATTTTTGTTGTTGTCTTGTTTTTCTTTGCTAGTGTAAATGGCGACTCTGTTACGACAAGGCAGGTTTTGTCAAGACAGCGGATCATAACCAGGGACAGCCATTTGAAGGAGATTCCAAAGGAGCAGTGTGGTTAGTCCCAAATACTTCCGCAAAGCATCAGGCTGGAGTTATCTCGTAATGTCAGGGTGCTTCAACTTGTACCTTGCCAGCAAAGCGATTCTGCATGTCAAATCCTGAATTTAAATGAATGTGAAGCTCTGTTGAGAAGCCTCACTCCTCTTTGCAGCCACAGCTGGGCAGCCACCAGAGAGTTTTCAGGCTAGACATGTTTTTCCCCAACATCTGTCAGCTTAGCTAAATCAGAGCTCCAAATGAACAGTGTAATACCCAAGATCATTATCTGGATTTGTGACACTCCCTCCCACTTCTCCCCAGAGGATGTGGGATTCGAAATGAAAAACAACATTTGTAAGGGATCAGGAGAGGGAGGATTTTCATCTTTATTATTATTGCCACTAATAATGCATTTTCATTAACATGGTTTTAATAGTATGAAACAAGAAAAATGAAAAAATGCCCCTCTGCACTGATATGCTCTCCAGTGCCTCTTGCATAAGGTACTGTATCTGCCACTCAGTCAATCCAAGATAAGCCTATTAATTAAGCGCACGTCTACAGGTGCCGTCCAAGCAGCTGTAATTTTCCGCTTTGAGTTAACTGAGAACTTACAGATGGTCTCTTGGTGTAACATGCTTTCACAACATCCAAAAAAGATATGGTCTGACTGCCAGGTAGAAGGAGAGTTAATCTGCTAATCAAGTCAGCAAGTATTTGCTGAATGCTTACTTGATGGTCATGTAGGTGCTGTTGTTGTAGGGGATGTGTGGTGAAGAGAGATGCCACCTTTAATGAGAAAACACGACTCACATTCAGAAGCTCATGGCCTGGTGGCCAGAGAACAGCATCTGAAATGTGGGCCCACATGGTTTCATAACCCACAGGCTGGCAATATGGTGCAGCAGGTAGAAGCATATGTCACACAAGCCTGACGATCTAAGTTCAGTCCCTGCACCCCCCTTTCCCCCTCCCTCCCTCCCTCTCTCTCTTACACACACACACACACACACACACACACACACACACACACACACACA
>NW_021620757.1:2252083-2286042 GCF_004785775.1 Grammomys surdaster
CACACACACACACACACACACACACACACACACACACACACACACACGGAGACAGAGAGACAGGGAGAGACGGAGAGACAGACAGACAGACACACAAATAATAGCACATATTAAATTAAGAGTAGTGTATAAAAAAGAAATCCAGCTCCACGGCTTTAAAGAGGCTTGATCTTAATTTTTTTCACATTATATGCACATTTATGTTTCTTTGTGTGAAAATAGAGATGTTAGCAAATTAGGATTTACTTTGGCTTGAATGTGAAGTGTTTCTCACAGGCTTGCTTCTGTGTCAAATGTTTGCTGTCTACCTGGTGGTACATTTTGGGAAGTTCTGGGAACTTCAGGAGACAGGCCGAGGTGGAAGACTTAGGTCACTGGGGGACAGTCCTTATGGGTATCTCGTTTGTAGCCCTTCCTGTTCTTGCTCTGCTTCCTGCTTGGCATGAGGTAAATGTCTCCCAAAGCCATATACACTTACGGCTGAGATGTTCTGCCTCACTGCAGACCCTGAAACAGAGTCAAGGGACCACAGACTGAAACTGTCTGAGATCATGAGCTAAGACAAATCTTTTCCCCTTTAAGCTGTTATATCAGGCTTTCTATCACAACAATGAGAAAGGGGACATACTCTAGGATTGCTGTGAGTATTAGCAACATTTGTAGAGCACCTGCCACATTGGAGAGAAGCCAAAAGCCTTATTTTAAGTTGGCATACTGCATAATATATTATAATTTAATCTTAGTATTAGTTATCGAAGTACAAGGAGGCTGGAGAGAACACTGCCGGCATAACTGAGGTAGCACTTAGAAATGGCAGACTCAAATTGCTAGAAGGGAGCCTAGAGGAACACAGGTCCAACAACTCCATGCACCAACACAGATACAGAGACAGACTCGGATAAACTGCTCGATGAATTGCTGGCAGATGCCAGACTGGTCTATACCTATGACCCTTTGTAGAGGAGATGGTGCTGTGGAATCTGGTAGTTTGCAAACTTGGTGGTAAGACTTTTTGAAAGAAGAGCTACAAGGTAGTCTGATGCAGGGGGATTGAAGTGAGGCCCAGAAATGTTTTCTTGGTAGGTTCTTGGCTTATGGGTCAGTCCATCAGTGTAGCAAAAAGTACTTTGAACTTTGAGTCTCAGTTTGACCATTTCCCTGCCCACTTGCAAGTCAACTTTTCTGTTCTTCATTGTCTCTCTCAAGAATTGGTGCTCAACTCCACTGTTTCAGCTCAAGCCAGTGCATGACTTTTCTTATTTCTGTGACAAAATCCCTGGCAAAAAAATAATTTAAGGGAGAAAGGGTTTATTCTGGCTCACAGTTGGAGGAGATCATTATAATATGACAGGGAAAGCATAGCAGCAGAAGCCAAATGCTGGCTGGTCATCCTGCAACTCTAGTCAGGAAGCAGATAGTGACCAGAAAATAAGGCTGGTTTGTAAAATGTCAAGTCCTTCCTCCCAGAGAGTCTCCCTCTGTGAGGCTTCACCTTCTTAAAGGTTCCATAACCTTCCTAATAGCACCATCAGCTGGGGACCAAGTATTCAAACACATTTCAACCACAGCAGGCAGGATGGATGCTTGGGAACGATCTGACTTTGCTGTTGGTTTGGGGAGGACTAACATGAGTGGGAGGGAGAAGGGGAGAACTTGGCAGGGAGCAGGTTTCCTGGAGAGATGGAGACAGTTACATACTCACATGACCAGAGGAGAATTCAGTCTGGAGAGCCCTGTGAAGTGGTACATGTTTAACACTTTGCTCTAGTACTTACCAAATGGTATTCTCTGGAGCTCTGGCTGTAAGACACGCTCTGAAAGAGATCTCTGCATTAATAAGTTTGGGAGATGCGACACGCAGTATTCCGGTCTAGGAGACTCATGGTACACATCCAGGGCTTTGAGGAATCCAATTAACCTTACTTAGTCTGGAATGTGTCACATTTATTTGGTCACAGAGTACTTAAAAGCAATAACTATCAATTAATGTTCCGTGGAGCACTTTTGGGAAACACTATTATAGAAAACAGGGAGTCATTATGAGTTCTGTGTTCAGTTTGAGAGAACTTTTAGGGGAACTTGGGGGAAGCGATCATTAGGAAGAATATTTAAGAAGAGCAGGAAATGAACTGGAATCTCTCAGTTTAGAGAGGAGAAGCCTTATGCAATCCATTTTGAGTTGTGTGAATTGGTATAATGAGGAATTTGATTGATTGTTCTTCATATTCACTGAGCATAAAGCCAGAAGGAATGGGCTTAAGAGTTAGGCCTAGAGATTTAGGGGGAAGAAAAAAAAAGCAGAAATCTTTCTTATCAGGGATATAAACTAGAATAGCTTATCTAGGGAAATAATGTAATTTCCCGAGTCTCATCCATTTTGTGTAATAAAATCAGGAGGATAGAGCAGATAAAAAGTCAACTTCTTTCTGTTTTTGTGCCTGTCTGGGTACCCAGGGGCCTGCACACTTCATATGGGAGCCACAGAGCACGCAGAGCATCCCACTCACCCAAGCAAAGATATAGCAACCTGAAGAATCTCCATTTGCATTCTTCAGGGAATTTGGAACTATCTCAGTTTCTCATCCCATCAGAGAAAAGCTATTTTCTGCAATAATCCTGCCCAAGGCCTCCAGGAATGTGCTGGAAACAATTCCAGTGCTTGGGAAGCCATTATTTTTCTAGTCAGGTCCTTTCTTTCTTTCTTTCTTTCTTTCTTTCTTTCTTTCTTTCTTTCTTTCTTTCTTTCTCTCTCTCTCTCTCTCTCTCTCTCTCTCTCTTTCTTTCTTTCTTTCTTTCTTTCTCCGTTCATTCCTTCCTTTCTTTCTTTTCTTTTTTTTTTTCATGACAAGGTTTCTCTGTATACCTTGGGCTGTCCTGGAACTTACTCGGTAGACCAGGCTGGCCTCGAACTCAGAAATCCGCCTGCCTCTGCCTCCCAATTGCTGGGATTAAAGGCATGCACCACCACTGCCCAGCCAGGTCATTTCATTTATGGATCACTTTAATTGTTAGGAAGCTCTGACTTATCAAGACCCAAAATATAGTTAGCTACATCTTCATCTTAAACAGAGTTATTTGGGTTGGAACAAAATATGCTGGCTCCCTTTACCTATGGGATAATCACTTACATGTTTGAAGACAGGAACCACATCTATACTAATTCTTCTTTTACATAAGGAGCCCAAGTTCTTCCTATAAATATTCTAGTTTGAAAATGGCCTTACAGCATGATGTCCAAAGAATATGCATTGATCATGGGGAATTGTATCTGTGATGGTCAATCTTAATTTTCAATTTGGATGGGTTGAGAAATGTCTCGGATATGTAATATAACATATCTGGAGGTGTCTGATGGTATTTCCAGAAAAGAATCATGAGAACTCTAATCTATGAATGATCTCCCTTGTTAGATTCAACATGTGCTCTCATTGGGAGGTGATGAAAAGTAGGAGGTGAGGAACGTAGGTCACTGGGAGTCTGTATCTTTGTGGTTACATGCATTCTTGTCCTTTCCTGCATTCTGTCGTCTCTACTTCTGGGTTGACATAATGTGAACATCTTTGATTTGTCATATCCTCCTTACCTTGATGGACCAACAGTAGCCTCTGGAACAATGGTCTTGTCATAGATTTGATAACATTGCTGATACAACGAATGCATAGTCTCTTTTGGTAAGCAAAAGGGGTTATCTATATAGGGCAGAAATGTGGAACTAAAAGATCATACTTGGAGACTTCGGACCATAGAGTCTGAGCTGGTGGGTCTACTTGGTCTATAGGAAACCTGCACTAGTAAAAAGAAATGTTGGTGACCACAGTTGACCATTCAATGGAACTCCAAGAAAATAAGATTTGTTGAGAGTCTTAGGAGTTCAAAAGGCTCGTTGGCTTGTTTATATATCAACTTGACATACGTTAGGGGTCATCTGGGAAGAGAGAAACTTAATTGAGAAAACTTTTCCATTAAATTGCCTGTAGGCAATTATGTAGGTCATTTTTTCTTGACTAATTATTGACATATGAGGGCCCAGCCTATTGTAGGCGATGACTTCCCTGGACAGGTGGTGCTGAGTTGTATGAGAAAGGAGGTTGAGCAAACCATAAAGAATAAGCCACTAAGCACCATTCCTCCATAGCTTCTGATTCAGTTCCTGCTTCCAGGTTCCTGACTTCAGTTCCTACCCTGATTTCCTTCATGGATGGAGTATGTATGTCCTGAGAGCTATAAGATGAAATAAACTCTTCCCTCCCTAAGCTGCTTTTACTTGCAGAGGTAGAAACCCTAAGACAAAAGGGTTATACTTAAAATTTCTAAGTCATTGAGTGCTACAATGAAAGCCATGTTCCAAAAGATTAATGAAGCGATAGGTGGAGATTCAGGTGATGTCATAGCAACCCATGACTCATCTTCCTAGTACCTACATAATCATCATAGAAGTGGGAGATAAGGTTTCATGCCACAATGTCTAAGAAAAAAACCAACACTGCTTCATATTACCTTCTGGGACCATCCTTGGGTCCCCTAGATCTTACCAGCTGGAAACAGAAGCCTGATAGTGTTCATTCGTTCGATTCATTCCCGTTTCCAATAGAGAATTTCATCAGCCAGCTTTTGTTTGGCAATCTTGTCACACAGTGAACAAAAATACTGTTCTCTCTCTCTCTCACACACAACTATCAATTAAAATGTTCCACTTATTGCTGTAAACTCTTGAGTTTTAGCACAGGGTTTGCATTTGTTCATTTCACATCTAATTTTATTTCTGTGACTTTATTGATGTTGGTAAGATCACTTTTCCTGTGTGTGGTGTTGCTTCTGAGTGGGAATTACCTTCCTGTTTGATAAACATGTCTTCTATCTCTTCTCTAGCATTTTTGAACACACCCATCGTGGATGGCCAAGGAAGGGTTCTATGGGATCGTTTGAGAGAATTTGCTTGAGGAGAACACTGGCCATTTAATCAGCTCTTTCAGTAGCTGCCCAGCCAGCTAGGTTCCTGCCTTACACTAGGACTATTTTCCAAACTATTGTTTTGTTCAAACTATTATTTATGGAGAAGAGGCTCACGAAACATCAAGATCATTATTTAACGGCTGAATTTTTTTCTACTGCATGCTCATATGAATTTGAGTGATACAAAGTCAGAAATATTTTGATACTGAATCAAGAAGTATGTTGTACATGACAAAGATTTAGCTGCCATTGCCCATGCCCTTCCAGTCACAGATATGTGTAATACTCCACTACATAACAAGCAGCAGGTGTCTCTGACACCACCCGGTTCAAACTCTATTCAATATTCAGATCTCTCTCTCTCTCTCTCTCTCTCTCTCTCTCTCTCTCTCTCTCTCTGCAGGAGTGCTCATGTATTCCTCAGCTCTGTTTTTCTTTCTAGCCACAGTCACTGAGCCTGTGACTCTTGACATTCCATTTGTACCTCTTGGGTAGTTTGCTCCCTTCATTTGGTCTGACAAGAGTCTACTGTGCTGTTAATTGAAGTCTTGCCTCCTTCATGAAGTCCTACCCCCCTTCCTTCCTCTGTAGTGACTCCTGCCACTCAAGTGACTTTGATTGTGGACCATCTTTTCTGGACCTGATTGTGAACTTCTTGAGAACTGAAGCTATTTCTGAATGTATCAGATTCTCAGTTCTTGCCAATTCAAGAATTGCAGGCTGTGGGCTCATAGAACACCAGCATACTCAAGGGGACTTTGCAAGATCTCAGATTTCTCTGTTAATATTTGGAAGATGGCTCTGAGCAAGTAATTGCTTTTGGGGGCTGTTTAGTCTCCTTATCTGTTAAAAAAAAGATGATTCTAATGTTCAAGGGTAATGCAAAGAACACTGACTCAAAACAAGCAGCTCTAGAGCCCTGGGAAGCGCTTAGGCAGCCCACTTCTCCCAGTCTCAGTTTCTGTGGTGCACGCCTTTAATGCCAGCACTTGGGAGGCAGAGGCAGGAGGATTTCTGAGTTTGAGGCCAGCCTGGTCTACAGAGTGAGTTCTAGGACAGCCAGGACTACACAGAGGAACCCTGTCTTGAAAAACAAAAGACAAAAAACAAACAAACAAAACAAGAACCGGGACTCTACAGTGAGTACATATGGAGTCGAACACCGATGGCTATTGAGTAAATCGCTTCATGCCTCAGTATCCTTATTTACAAATTCCCCATTAGTTGGCAAAACTCTGGTGTGGCCTAGGTAAGTAAGCCCAGCTCAGTAACAGGGAGAAGAGGTACCAACACACTGAATGTGAGAATATATCAGTGGCAATGTTATAGCTCGTTATCCTCTTGACACACATCCCGCAGAAAGAGGAAGTGGTTCAAGGTCATGATGCTTGTCAGTGTTGAAGCCAGCTTCCCACTCACTGTCACTCCAATCTCATGCCTCTCCTAGTCCGCTCTGTAGCTCTGTTGTCCAGTGTCTGGTGGGAAAAGCCCTCCGCACCTTTCCTGGGCTGAGTCTGGCCCTCCGATGTCCTCAGCTGTGGGAGAGGAGCTGGTGCTGATGGGAAGAGGCTCCCTGGCCTGCAGGACAGAGGTCTGGCTACAGCTGGCTGGCACTGCCAACGTGGCTGGCATGAAACCCTTCTTTCACACTCCCTTCAGAGCAGAAGCAGCAGGCACAGAGGCATCCAGGCAGCGTGCATGGTTTATAAAAAGCCATCAGGAGCACCATCTCGGGACTGCAGTCATTTATCTGCGCTTTTCCCTTGTAAAATGTTACTGACTGTTTTACACCAAGGGCAGTTTATCCTGAATGGGATGTACAGGCATTCAATTCACCTCTACTTTTTGCCAAGTCTGCTTTTTCACCCCCTACCCTTGTTTCTGAAATTATATATGGTTCTGAGAGAGGAAGCCATTTTCTATCTGAAGGAGGAAAAATAAAAAAGAGCTGACGGCTTTAAAGAGAAACCTTCCATCATAGGAGAGAACATTTGGTTGAGGAGACAATGCCTTTGCCTTTTGTTTTTGTTTTGTTTTTTTAATGGAATCTCACTTCAGTGGTCTTTTGATTCTCTGAAACTGACCTGCTTTCTGGTCAGATGTTAAGGATTTTGTAGAGACGATCTCTATCAGTATACCTTGCCAGGGTAAATGGAAGATAGATATGATCAGGCCGATTTTTCTAATGGGAAAATTGAAGCCCAAAGAGGTTAAATCACTTGCTTAAGACCACAATGGAAGGGTGCTGGTATAAGCAATTGCCTTAATAGCCAACTTAATAATAGGAAAAGAAGGGAGAAAAAAACCCTTTTGGTTAGGCACCCTTCCCCTCTCAGTCCAGCTCTCTCGTGAGCTTCTCCCCCAGTCTTTGAAAGTTCCCTTTTTGTATGCAATTTGAAGGTGAGTCTGAGTTTCCCTGACATTTAGCAATTGGCTGAAAGTCACACTTAGTTATTGCAAAGTACGTTTCCAACCCAAACCTTGTGAGTCCGGACTTGCTCCTCCCCAGACCCTCCAGCTGCCTTCATTAGTATCCGCCTCTCGCCTGCCCTGGCTTTTGCAGGGAATCTGAATATAATGGATTGCTGCTGCAGAATGCCAGGGTATTTTAATTTATAGAAAAGAATAATGGGGTTCAGGTGAGTGCCCTCCTCGGTATATTCTCTCTGGAAGGAGGCTTAGCTTTATTGTCCTTTCACTTCCCGTTAGTTCTAGCTAAAGTGATTCCATAATGACATATAAACCCAAACATGAGTAATTGATGGCGGCCTCAGGAGCTGGAGCAGGATAAAACCAGACCGACTCGCGTCTCCAGGGTGAAGAATTAACATTTATTGGTTTAGTGAAATGAATTTATGTCCCAATAAAGCCAGTTACGGACTAGACAGTGATTTAATGAGGTGCCTTTTATAAAAAGAACAAATATGAACTTCGGGGCCTGGGTTAGATTGTAACTAATATGTCACTTGCTAAACCACTTTATAGATAGATTTGGAAGAAGTCCATGATATTTCCTTAATCCATGAAATTTGTGTTTAACCCGTTCTGTCTGTAGAATTGGAAGTCAAAGGGGAATACAGTCCACAACTCTGACCTCTTGAACAGCGGCGCATTTATTCACCAGTCCCCTAAGATCAGGGCTCCGAGTGAGCCTGGAAGCCCAAGGAATAAAGATGAAGACAAATCAACCATAAAGGAAAAGAAATGAAATACTAAAACTAGGTGGACCTGACACCCTTTAAGGCTTTGATGTCCTAGTCTACAGGAAGCAAGTGTGGTCAAAGGGCAGAGAGTAAAAATGTCTCTGGTACCTTCTTTGGGGAGAGGCTGAAGCTGAAAAGGATATAGAGGCTCCTGACTTTTGTCATGGCACAGCTTCTGCTGCCATTATAAGCCAAGAGCATTTCTCCTTCCCACTTCTTTCCTTTATTCTTCATATAGAGAACTGAGGAATTGGTTGGCTTTGATAATAAATCGTGCAGGCTCCAAAGCCCAGGCATTCTGGACTCTTTCATTTTGTGCCCTAGATCCAATCCATCAAATCTCATAGGCTTTACTTTCAAAATGACATCCCGAACCTGGCCACATCCCACTGCTCCGCAGCTCCCTCCCAGGTTCACTTGACCGTCTCTCTGCACAGGTGACTCAACAACATCTTAATTGATCTTCCTGCCCTTGTGTCTGATTCTGCCTAGTGGCTTCTGTCCCTTCATGTACACCATTTGGTCTTCACATAGCCAGAAGCTGGTGTCTTCTTAACAGAATCCATCTCCTTGTGTTAGATTTTCACCACCATGACAAAATACCAGAGCGAAGCAATTTAAAGGGATAGAGATTCATTTTGGCTCACGGTCTCAAGCGATGTCTATCCATCATGGCTGGGAGGATGTGGCAGAGTACCACAACTCACCTCATGGCAGCCAGGAATCACGAGTTGACTTTATCCTTCTATTCTGTCCAGGGCTTCAGCTTCTGCATAGTGCTGCCCATAGTCTGAGTGGTTCTTCCCCCTTTAGATAATTCTCACTGGAAATGCCATGCCCCTGTCAGTCCAGTCAAATTAATAATTCAGTAACCATCACTCTCTTCATGATTGACAGTGGCTTCCCATCTCCCACAAAAGAAAGCTCTCCATGACCAGCTCCCTTCTCTGATCTCATTCTCTGTTATCATATCCCTGGTGTATTCATACTGCTTTTCTATTCCTCAAAGGTGGGCTGTACCTCTTACTCCCTTGGGCTGCTGCCTGACCATCCTTCCAGGTTACCTATGTCATGTTTGTCCTCATACCTACCTTCTCCGTGAAGTCCTTCCTGACTATGTTACATAAATGGGACCACCTCAGGTCTTGACCTTTTTACTTTGCTCTGTTTTCTTCAGAGCGCTTATTACCACATAGCTTCCTATCTAACCCACTTGTTACTATTATTATTGTTTTTCTACAGTCTCCTAGGTGTGAACTCTACAGGGATTGGAATTTGTTCTGCTTATGGATACAACTGGGGAGTCTAGGAAACTGCCTGCCACAGAGGAAATGTTCAGGAGATGTTTGTTGAATGAATAGATGAACAGATAGACAAGAAGTCAGAGAAAGCCATTCTGAGGAATTTTAATACTAAGGAAAAAAAAAGCAGGACTAATTCAATTTTGCTCTCATGGTCTAATCTTTTTTAGCTCAATTTTCATCACAAGTTTTATTTGCTCCTTAGTGCTGGAAAAGAAGACTTATCAAATTGGCTTGAAGATATATTTTCTACATCTCAGGAGTTTTGAGATCTTGTTAAAAAAAAAAAGACCTTCAATCAGTTGAAGAGGATTTTTCATTGGAATAATTATGACTGAATCCTCTTACTTGATCATATTAGACAGTTTGAATTTGAAATGAGGTATAACAATATTAGGAGAAATGCAACCTCTCATGACATCACCACTGATACTGACAAAATATTTGAGCACCCACTAGCTGCAGAGCACTGGGAGAAAAAAAAAACCCTGAATACTTTTGAATGCACTGTACACACATCTGTGCCAGATGTGCTAGTTGGGGAATTTTATGTTCCCGTACTTGGAAGTGTGGGTATCATACTTCATGCATTTAAATGTACTTTGTGAAGACTGCCTCCTGTGTATAAAGTATGGCCACCAGAGACTAAAGCAAAAAGCAAATGTGTTCAACCAGATATGTCCTGCAGCACTTGGGAGGATTTTGTTTTAATTTACCATCTCAGGCAACATGTAGACTGCAGCTGCCATCTTAAGTCACATTTGTGATACACTGTGCAGCTTACAAAGCACTTGCTTGAAATAGATCATCTCATGTCTGGTGTCTGAGGAAGGTTTGCCAAAAACATGGTCTCTACAGTGCATTGAGGATGTAGGGTTTAGGATTGTCTGGGTGTGGAGGAGCCTTCAGTTGTGGGGTTGAAAGTCAGACAGTCACACTCATGATACTGTGGTCAAGAGAAGAGATTTCACAGCTTGACTATTTAGTGTCAGAACCAGGCCTGATTTTTTTGCTTGATGGTGTCTTGACTTTATCAACTGTATAGTGGGCTGATTCATGATAGGTTTTCACAGCAGGAGGGATAGGGAAGTTTATAAACACAGTATGTCTAGAATGACCTCTGGCACCTGAGACGTTTCCAGGCATGTGAGCTGTCAGAATTAAGGACCAGAGGAGGACTTGCTTGACCTTCACCTCTCCTCCAATTTTCTTGTCAGACTGTTGGAAAAATCTCTCCTGGCAGTCATTCAGTTGTCTATATAATAATTCTTGTTATTACAAAGGGACAGATCCACGTGAAAATCAAATGAAAACCTTGAGTCCTTTAATAATATACACATTTATGTGTCTGTACAGTTTTCCCTGTGGCTTCTGAGTTGATAGCGCCTGAATCCCTCATTAAAGTTAGGAGACACTAGGATGTCCAGTTTGAATCACTGCTCCTTGGACACTAAGTCTCAGATGTTTCTGTCCACAATGGAGTGAATTACCTGATTTTTCATCAGACTCAAGGTAGCCTTGGCATATCCTTTGAGGAACATTTGAGAACCAGCTTGATGTAGGCAGAGAAGAGGGAAACAGTGGAATAGGTACTTCCAAACCCTGGATTTTGGATGTAATTGAGTTTATGGGCACACACCCTTCTCATCTCCCCGATTCTCCCTTTCTGCTTCCTTCCAGGCTCAGTCAGCATCATTTTTCCCCGGGGACCATCAGCTGTGGAGAAGCCCCCAGAGGGAGAGAGACTTCCCAGGGAAAATGAAGCCGCTATGAGCAGATCACAGTCGACACTGGAAAGCCATCTGACAAAGGCAAAGGCACCACAGAGACAGAGCTACGTAATTGGTTGTCAATATATGTATTTCAAAACACAGTCTCCAGGTATCCAACTTCCCAAGGAGATAAAAAAGAATCTTTCAGTGTGAAGGCTTGTTACATCTCAAAGAAAGCATGCTGGTACTTTGCAAGGACAGAGCAAGAAGGCAGCATCCTGAGAGCTGCACAACATAGGATTTCTCTGACATCTTGTCCTGTCACAGCTTGGGGGGGTCTTTAGATTTCTGTTTTCTGTCTCTTCC
This sequence comes from Grammomys surdaster, assembly GCF_004785775.1. Taxonomy (NCBI): domain Eukaryota; kingdom Metazoa; phylum Chordata; class Mammalia; order Rodentia; family Muridae; genus Grammomys; species Grammomys surdaster. The sequence goes on from NW_021620757.1 coordinate 2,263,619, forward strand.
TCTTTTGCAGCTTCCTAGGGTGATGCAACCAAGTCCATTGCTCAGAGCTTTCTGTGGAGGCAGCAGCTGTGGAGTTTGGCCAGATCCACTCTGCAGAGGAAAATGCTGATTCTCTGTATTTCCTCTGTCGCTGAAAGAGGTTAATAATAAAAAAGAAACATGCTTTTTCTCGCTCTTAGACACTCGGGGGAGGAGATTAATTAGATATTGACTATAGGTGTTTGAGGCTCTGGCTGAGGGAGATGCTGAGCATTGTTTCCAAAGTTAGGTTCTTGACCCACCCAGGAAAAATGAGTGTTCCTTTCATCTCCAGGGACTGGGTGGGATGCCTCTATTCTTCAACCCTTGATAATGAAAACAGCTGTCAGTTTAATTGACTCACTTTATAAAGACATAGGAAAGGGAGACAAGATGCTACCCTGGACAAAGCAAAGAGGATCTCTCCTCTGGAATTCTTGTCCCAGGCACTGGTGAGAATAGATGGGGACATCATGGCTGGGACCAGGCAGCCAGATACTTGAAACAGGAATGTCCACCCAGCCAAAGCAGACAGGCACCCAAAGGCTTGGAATAGTGACTTTATTATACAATTTTTCTAGCTCAGAAAGACTGAAACATCTGGACCCCAGGTTTCCCTGTGTATGGTGAAGACAGATGAGGACTCTCTAATAGCTTCTTCCATAGGTGGCTGTTCCCTTTTCCAGAACAGAGAGCTATTTAAATATTCCTTCTTAGAAGAGCACAGACCAACCTTAACCCAAGAGTCTTTCACTCAACTTATTCACTTAGTAAGTATTGATTGGGCATCAACAATTAGCCTTCATTCTGAGGAAGGAGAATCAGATCAGGACAGTTAAAGTCCTCATTCCCAAGGGACTGCCAGTTTAGCTGGAAAGACAAGCCACCGTCAAGCAAATAATTTCCCCTACTCACCCTCACCAGCATGTGAACTCTATAAGAGCAGATTTTCTCTATTTTTTAGATCCATTTTGTTCACTAGTGTATTCCTAGAACCTAGACTAGATACCGAATGTCTGTCTCTAGTTGCCTGGTAGGTGTTTGCTAAATACTTGAATAGGGAAGGCAATTTCAGGTGAGGCCAATGGAAGAAAGGAACCCAAGGGTGGTTGAAAGGAGATGAAGTACAGGGGAAAGATGATGGAACCCTTAGTTTCTTTCCTTTTACCAAATTTATAGCAAACCCTGCAAGACTCTGGTGAAAGCTTGGGCTAGAGAAATAGATTCTAAGCACAGCAAGTCTGCTTGGTAAATATTTTAACTTTTACTTATTTATTGTTTTTTATTATTTTCACTGTGTGTAGGTACATATGTGCCGCAGTATGTATGCTGGAAGTCAGATACATCATTTTGGGAGACATTTTCCCCTCCTGTCACATGAGTTCTGGGAATTGGACCCCTATTGACAGACAAAGGTTGTTACCTGCTGAGCTGTCTGGATAGTCCCTCTCAGTTTATACTTCAAAATCCCTGATGGAGCAAGCTGGGGATGAGGGGGGGCAAGAGCTAGGAAAGCAAGCTGGGAAACCAGCTAGAAACTTTCCCTGTGGTCCAGGCCAGGGTTCTTGATGGTTGTTGCAGGTAGGCTGGGGAGGTCAGGTTCCAGATGTGCCCCAAGGTAGAGCTAATAGAATTTGTTAATGGGAACAATGTGGAGACAAAGTAAGGAGGAATCCAGTATGACCTTAAGTTGCTTGGCCTGAGTTTATTGATAGTGCTCTTGGGAGAGGTGAGAATTGGGCTCCTGGAATATGGCTTTGAGGTAGGATGAGTGGGACTGGCTAGCCAGAGAGTATGAAACCTTAATGTTAGTTTTTAGGGTTGTATCTTGAATACTTACCAGGGCATTTTGTTCTGACTTGAGGAGGGGTTTGTATATGACAAGGATAGGTGTGATCCAACCTTTGCAATCAAATATTTAAAAGGAAAATTTAAATTACAGTTATACACACACACACATACATATATACATATACGTGTGTGTGTGTGTGTGTGTGTGTATAGGCGTGCGTGTGGAGGTCAGGAGACAACTTGCAGTCACTGGTTCTGTGTTGGTCCTGGGGACTGAATTCAAGTTGTCAGGCTTGGAGGTGTGCACATTCACTCACTCAGTCAGCTTATGTAGTCTTTGGAATCAAAGGATTTTTAGCATTGAGAACCTAAAATATCTTCAAACCATGATTTTAATTGTCTTGTACTTTTAAAAAGGAAGCAATATTTTCTCTAAATGAATGCTTATCAAAAACCCAATACATGAGATAATTTAATTATTCTGACAAGCCCAGGTCTTCTGTGTTTGGCTTTCCTTTTTAATTTTTTTTCCTGTCCTGTCTCTCCAGGTGTTCTCACAATAGCAACAAAGATATCTTCCTCCCACTTAACTGCTAGATTGACGCTGGAAATCCTGTGGGTCCAGATTCATTCTGTTCACTTAAATATCTCACTCTCCTAATACACAAACCTCACAGAGGAAAGCACAGCACAGGAGGGCTTAATTATTGGACCCCTCACATCTTTTGGACTCTAGCAGAATTGTGTTTATCTGCTTTATTTTTTTTTCTTTAACCTGACCACTGGAGTCAACTTTGACGCTTGAGGGAGGTTGATGGATCATGATGTTTCTCAATGAGAGGAATGGGAGGGGTTCTGATGTGTGTTGGGGGGGCGATATAGCCGGCCCGCTGTGGTTGCTCGAGTTGGTATTGTTGACATTTTTGACTTCTAGATTTGTTCTTCTGACCTTATTTTCATTGTCTGCTTTGATAAATTTAGATGAGACATAGTGCCTTTCCCCCATGTTCATGGGCAATAATGTCACGTTGCTGATAGTGACAGGTACATTCAAAAGGGCTTGGGTCCTCTTCCATGTGAGAGACACATTCTAATTGGCAACTAAACTTCAACCATCCCCTGCCCCACATACAGGATGTAACTGTCAAGAATAGACAATGATTCTCTTAGCCAGTTAACATCAAATTGCCAGGTGCTGCATGTGATTTTTACCTATGGTGGAAAAGGGAGGGCTCCAGGAAATAATTGGTGACCTGGTGGGCATTTCATGCGGCTTTTGTACCTTTCCTAAGGAGCTGATAGAAGTCTTAGACGTTTACTCGGCATGTAGCACATCTATATAAGATTGTGTGCAAGAGACCAAGTAACTCTGGAAGCTGCATCTCTAGGTCTGTGATATGCCTGCAGACCAGCTAAGGCCTCCAGAGGAGCCAAGACCCCAGCAGCCATCACCACTGTGGCAAAAGTCAGTGGAGATTGATACCCTCCCCCCCCCAGGACTGATTACTCAGCCAAACAGGTTGACAACAAAGACAAGGTGGCCACCAAAAATATTGAATACAGTGACTCATGGAGTTCTGGCCTGACCTCAGCTGTAAAACAGATCAGCCAGCGACAGTCTCTGTTTACTTCTTTATGGATCTCAAACAACTTTTAAACTATTGTATATCAGCTCTGAATAAAGAAATCTAAACACACCTATAGTAAGGGTAGACAAGCAATGCTACCTTGCTAACTGAAGAAGATGTAAGGTAACAGAGACCAATGAGGCCGGTGGCAAACTGAAACATATTTCATAATATTTGGATGCTACAGAGATCAACACTGTTCAGTGTGAAATAACTGTAGCTGAAACTTGCCTTTGGTTCTCTGGGTCTGAGGATTGTAGTATGGTTATCCTTTACTCTCAACAGAGTGGTACACAAGAATCTCCCCGGGAAGGGGGGATAGAATGGACATCGAAGATGGAGGATGGTGGGGGAGTTGGGAGTGGGGAAGGGAACAGGAAGGATCAGGCTGGGAGAAGATGGAGAGAGTACTGGGAGAGACATCTGGAATTGGGAAGCATCTTTGGGATGAGATAGAAACTCAATGCAATGGAAACTCTCAGGAATCTACAAGAGTAACCCTTGCTAAGACTCCTTGTAGGGAACAATGTGGAGCCTGAACTGGCCATCTCCTGTAACCAAGCAAGACTTCCAGTGGAAGGACTGGGGTACCAACCCAGCACAAAATCTTCGACCCACAATTTGTCCTGCTTACAAGATGTGCTGGGGTAAAGGTGGTGCAGAAATTGTAGGTATGACCAACCAATGACTGGTCCAGCTTGAGACCCATGCCACAAGAGGGAGACTATCCCCGATACTGTCTGGAGGGCCAAGAAGGGTCAGGACACAGAGGATGGATAACCCAGAGCCCTAGGATGGAACAAAAGCCAATGAAATGATTTCTAATGATATTCTTCTATAGTCATAGATTGGAGCCTAGCCAAGTTGTCATTAGAGAGGATTCATCCAGCAACTGATGGAAACAGAGACCTACAGCCAAACATTAGATGGAGCTTAGGGAACCACTGGGGAGAGGGGGAGGAAGAATTGTAGGACCTAGAGGGCATCAAGGACATCACAAAAATCCCTACACAATTAACTAACCTGGGCTCAAAGGGACTCGCAGAGATTGAAGTGGCAAACTGGGGGCTAGCATGGGTCTGACCTAGGGCTTCTGCATATACGTTACCTTTGTGTAACTTGGTCTTCTTACAGTGGAAGCCAGGGCTATCTCTGACTCTGTTGCCTGCTTTTGGGACTCTTATCTTCATACCTGGTTCCCTTGTCCAGCCTTAATATGAGGAGAGGTGCCTAGTCTTGCAGCAACTTGATATGTCACGTTTGGGTGTTATCCATGGGAGGCCTGCTCTTTTCTAAAGAGAAACAAAGGAGCCATGGATTGGGAGTGGGGGGAGATAGTTGGGGAGGGACTGGGAATGGAGAAGAGAGAGGAAACTGCCATTGAGATGCAATATATGAGAGAATAATAAATTTTTAAAAATTTAAGAATTGCCTCTGTTTGAAGTTTTTGAATCCAGGATGTTGTAAAATAAGGAGGGTAGCTGGCTATTATGCAGCAAATACAGGTGGACAAGTCTCAGTCTCTGTCTCTGTCTCTCTCTGTCTCTCTCTCTCTCTCTTTTTAATGCTACCTGTAACAGAAAGCTCTTATTGTACGGTGTTTGAGGAGGCTTCTCCTTCAGATGTCTCCTCTTGGACTTCAGAAACAGAAATCCTAATTAGGAGAACTGTGGGTGTGTGTCCAGGGAGAAGGGTTAGATGAGTTTTAAAGGATCAATGGCTTTCATTAAGATGTAAATATATTATCTACACCGGTAAACCCATTGATTGTCTTTTGGTCATTGGCTCCCCAAGTACTTTAAGATAGCAAAAATAACCCTGGGACTGGGATTATGAACCCCTTGCCTTTGATGTTGCTCCATCACTTGTATGGTGTCTAGGGTTTGAACTTTCAGAGACAGTGCAACAAGGGCCCTAAACCCCACAGGACCTACAGCACACTAGAGACAATAAAATTTTGTGTGGGACAGACATGGCCACATTCCTCTGCAATGTCGAAGTGCTGAAAGTGAGGCATAGCAGGGGGTGTGAGCTTACCAGAACATTCTAGGAGAGGAAAAACACCAGCAGGATGGAGACATGTGGACTGAGCTAAGGCCAAGGGTGGATGAGGAACAAAGGGATTCTGTTAGGTACCTTTGCTACCTCAGCTGCCAAGCATCGGGAAAACTGACAAAGGGCTAGAACCACAGAACTGTCTGGGGCACGGCAGGTGGTAAGATATCTCTGAGGACCCTGTGGGGCTATTAGGGACTAACTGAGAAAGCTTGAGTTATGTGCCAACAGGCTAGTGGCCTTTGTGTATTTGTAGGGAGAGGTTGCCCTCAAGAACTCCCTAGCTTGGTGGAAGGCAGGTGTTCCCCCAAAGAACAGAGCTCAGTTGTGTCTGCCACCACTAGCCTCATGAGAACCTTTCCTGAGTGTGAGTCTCAGACCATTTCCTGAGCCTTGCATCTCAATTCTGGCACCTGCTGAAAGGAGTTATTTTATTATCAGTGATAATTTTAATAACCGCAGAATCTTCTGTCAGTAGATTTGCCCCCAGCATCAGTACCATTAATTGCAGCTCTTATCAGTTATTGCTGGAGCAAGCTGCTTTGCCACAAAAACAAGACTTCAAGGCTGAGCTTACAGCAAGGCCAGAATGTCCCGTGAGAGTCTAGAGGCAGGGATTTCAGCTTGACTCTTTGTGGGCAGCTTTAGTGTTTTGTTTTGTTGTTTTCTTGTTCTCCACAGGCTTGCCTCACAAATTTCAACCTCACCTCCTGCCAAACCAGCACTCAGTACCTGGGGCCTGGTTGTTGCAGGCTTTGATCATGGAACTGGTGAATCATGGTGCTGCTATCTTAATCACTGTAGGCTTAGCTCTGCTGACATTAAAAGTGGGGTACATCAAGAGCAGACTCTGGGGTTGCTGTGAGGAAATGTGGGGGTGGTTGAAAAAACATAGGTCTGGGGTCAGATGGTGATTGCTTTAATTTTAATTTCTTCTCTACCATTTACCATATTAATGGGTGGTCTTGAATTCCTAGCAACTTTATGTATGTTTGTAGGGAGGGGTTGTCCCAGGAACTTCCTAGGCTGGTGGAAGGCAGGTGTTTCGAAAAGAACAGAGCTCTGCTATATCTGCCGCCACCAGCCTCACGAGAACTTTCCTTGGGTGTGAGTCTCAGCTTCCTCAAGTGTATAACTGCATTTAATCATACTGACTTCCATTTGGCACAGGGACACTAGCCTCCAGTTTGGTTGCTTGAAAGTACAATGGTCCATGAAGACTCTACATAACCAGTTTAACAACAGGTTAGATTGTAGTCTTGAGACTTCACTTCCTCTTTTCCTTATTCATGTGTTTGGCCCATGCTTAAGGTGTAGCCCCTTTGTGAATATGTAATGTGGATATGTGGATCTTTTTGTTAGGTTACTTAATTCAGGTTTTAAAATGTATTTTTTAACTAACACATAAAAGTGTCATTTATGAAGTTTTGTGGAAAGTTTCAATACATATATGCTTTGTATAATATTTAAATCATGTTAAACACACCTGTCTACTCTGACATTTATTATTTCTTTATGGCGAAAATGTTCAAAATCTTCTTATATTTTGAGATATACATTATACAATTAGTATCTACGGTCACTCCTTTGTATAATAATAAAATATTTGTCCCTCCAATGACTATAGTACTGATGGACCCAGTCCCAATCTCTGGAAACCACTGTTCTATCGTCTAGCTCTATAAGATCAGTGTTCTAGATGCATAGTAAGTATGAGTGAGATCGTTCAGTGCTGGTCTTTCTGCGAAGGGCTTATTCCAATGAACAGCATGAGTTCCATCTGTGTTGTCACAACGGGCATCATTTTGTTCTTTTTACAGCTGAGTGGTCTTCATTGTGTCTATATACCATATTCTCTTTACCTATTCATCAGCTCATATGCACTTTGTGGAGTCTTAGGCCCTGGGTCACTTCTAGGCCCTCTGGAACTCGCTGCCTACTGTTACCTTTTACTGCAAAATGATCATTTCTCTCCCTTCACCCCCAAAGATGCTTGCTTCAATGGAGTTTTGAGAGAAAAGCAATTGAATTGAGATTCATAACAAAGTGTCAATGGACAATCAACCTTTGCCCTTTGCAGGAGTGTTTGTTTGTTTCTTCCAGGAACCTTTGCACCTTTCAGCGGAAATCCTCATCAGTGGTAGAGTCGCCTTGGTGGAACTTCTAACTGGAGGTCAAAGGCAAGCCAGGATTTTAGGCATTGTGAGGAAGGCAATGGTAGCAAGGTTGGAAAAGTTGGAAAATGTAATAGACCCATCTTATCTGACTGCCTGTGTGCTGGTTCCTAAAGTTCCTTTAGACAACACTTGAGTGAAAACCACAATTCTTCCAGGGTCACATCCATAAGGAAAGGTTATCCATCAGCATCCTCCAGAGATGAGGGATAAAAAGGCAACCTGATCAAATTATTGTGTAGGATTTGCATGGTCTATTGTATTTTCAGAGTTTCTTTTATCCATTAATTAGTTATTCATTTATTTAATGCAGTTTTTAATTATGTACGTATTCCATCTTGCAAAGGTAGAATTATTCAGAGGAACATTTAAAAGAAATTAGCAGTATGGCAGAGCTTATAATTGTGCTTTAATCTTAAATTAATATCTCCCCCTCCCTGTTTTCACTTTACCAGGACAATTATCCCAAATGGTAGAAGAAGCAGGAAATTATGTATTGCCCTATATATGACATTCCCTCCTGGAGAGCACGCCATTTATCATGGCTTTTTAATCTCCTCTGTGTGCAAGAGAAGATAAAACATCTCAATATTTCAGTGTTTGGAGAAGATTAAAGCGCCAGCAAACATTCTTGTTTGCTTTGTCCACTCCTTGGGCTGCATCTAAGTGGGTCAGAGTGACTTAGATGACTCGAATACGCAGTCAAGAATTTGATTGCTGACTTAAAGTTCGTGGGGACCTGAAGAAGTGGTGTAAGGACCCCTAGCAGAAAAGCTGAAGGCATGCAGATTTCTATCAGGATTTTCTTCCAGCACTTGCCCTTTTTTTAGATGGGTATTAGCACATGGCGACTTAGCTGAGCTTAGAGTAAAGGCAAAGTTGGCACTTAGACCCTTGCATTGATTGGGGGTTTCTTTTATCTTAGAAGAGAACTTGGCTTTAGACTTCAGCTCCCAAACTGAAGTACTGTTCCCTTTTGTCTGCTCTCAGGTGTCTAAGGAAGATGCTCTGGGCTCTTGAAACAGACTACTGGGCATGGCATGACTCAGGCTCCTGCAGCAAAAGGGCAAGGGAGAGAGAGGGAAGGAGGGAGGGAGGAAGAAAGGGAGGGAAGGAGGTAGGTAGGGAAAATGAATGTGTGCATGCACACGCATGTGTATGTAGACTAGAAAAAAACCTTGGGAGGCATCCAAAGGTGCTGTAGTACACCTTTTGCTTGCTTCTTTTTTTTTTTTTGTTTTCATTTCAGTCAAGGTCTTTCACTGGTTTGTTTGTTGATTCAACTAGGCTGGCTGAGTATGGAGCCCCCAGGGATAAGCCTGTCTCTGCCACTGTTTGGGGATTACAAGTACTTACTTCTCTGATTCATTCTCTCTGTGTCTCTCTTTGTCTCTTTGTCTCTCTGTCTCTGTGTCTCTGTCACTATCTCTCTCTCTTTCCCTCTCTCTGCTCCCTCTCTCTCTCTCTCTCTCTCTCTCTCTCTCTCTCTCTGTCTCTCTCTCTGTCTCTCTCTCTCTCTCTCTCTCTCTCTCTCTCTCTGTTTCTCTTGCTTTCTGTCTCTCTTTTAACACCAGTTCTGTGCTTTGAACATAGAGCTTTGTGCTTACCAGCTGAGCAATCTCCTAGCCCCTACATTTTCAAAAGAGAACTCTTTGAATACTAGTAGTATATACGTGTAGAAGAATTCACACTCATTAGCAAATTCGTTGCCAGCCTTCTCATGTGACCAGCCCAGACCATGAAAGCATACTGTCCTCTCTATTCTGACTTGTAGCGTCTGACATTGCCTTCACTCTCCAGGCACTTTCCTCTCTGGTTTTTCTTTCTCTCTCTCTTCTCTCTCTCTCTCTTCTTTTCTCTCTTTCTCCCTTTCTTTTTTTCTTTCTTTCTTTCCTTTTGCATAATAGGCATCTTCTTTCACCATAGTGCAATTTTCTGTGGAGAAAGATCATTCTGGGCAGTGTCCTAAGTCGCTCTGTCATTTATTTCCGTATGTTCTCTCAAACAATAGGCACTGTCGGTGGTCCGTTACACATGGGACATTGCTCCAGAGACTGTGGCCATACCCAGTTGCCCAAGATATGTTGCAGATCTGCAACTGAGGCTTTATGGGGAAACCGGGAAGGGGCCCTATTTGGTCTTGTGGGCTCAGGGCTAGCAGGAGAGCTGAGGCCACTCTAAACCAGCTGGCTTCAGTCCTCTCCCAGGCCTTTTGGAAGCCCCTCCAATAAGGGAGAGTAATACTACCAGTTTTAGCCTGTACAGAGACAGCTTTGCTTGAGTTCTATTTCCTTGGCAAACTCCCAGGTTTTGATAAGCATCGTCTCAGGGACCCCTTTGCTCTCAGTGAGCCGTGGCTTTGATAATCTAGTAGTTGATCAGTGCTGTGGTAAGGAAGTCACTGTATTCCACTGTCCTGGTAAAGCAAGGTGTTTCCATGACAGGGGTTCTATCTGCCTCTTGCTCTTTCAGTGGCTCCTTCAGTCCCCAGACCCTAAGCAGCATCCTCCTACCTCCCCAAGTGATGTCCTCACTGCTCCTGTCCTGTTCAGCATTACTCATAATCACAGATACTCATTGCCCTCGGACTCCCAGCCCTGACAATATTCCAGGCCAGCCTGTGTTTTCTCTGCCAGCTGGACCACTTCTCATTGGGAGCCAGCTGAAACATGCTTCCTGCTTTGTGCTGTCTCCCTCCTGTCGTGTGTCTCTCTTGGCTCAGCTCTTCCAACCCACCTGTCACCAGCCCTCTGTGCTCCACTAGTAGAGGTATGTGCTCTGCACGCTTCTGTCTGGAGACTTCCCTTTCCCTTTGTTTACCATTGTATACTTAAAAGCACCAACCTATCTCACCACCAGGTCATTTGCTACCTCACCGTTGTTGACCCTGCATTATTACCTGATGTATTTTGTATTTCTTTGCTACTCAGAGCCCAAGGTACAAAGTGCCACCAGTGGGCCTGGCATGCTGTGTTCCCTGTAACCTCATCTCAGCAGAGACCATGGATTCTTTTGCTGAATCTTTAGGGTGATGCTATTGCATGGGTCACAAAGACTGTGTGTCTTTTATCTTGTACCTGATGCATATTACATAGCCCACTGTTCTGCCTACTCTTCCAATGACCCCAGCAGGAAGTGACATTTTCCTCAACTCTACTGCACTTATGATCCACATAGTTCCTATCTTACGTTATGGCTAACTTTGTACTTGATTTGACCTCATCAGGGTAAACAGACTAACGATCCCACTTAAAAAAAAAATGCTACCCACAATCCTTGTAACATGTGATATTACATGAAAAAGGAAAGAAAGGCTGGAGGTGGAGTCAAAGGTGGATATACACCTGACTTTGAGATGAGGAGATCCTGGGTTATATGCTTGTGCTCAAGGTAACCGTAAAGACCTCTGAAAGTAGAAAGACAAATGGAAGAATTCCTGTCAGAATAATGTGATATAAGGGAGCCCCCTCCAGACAGTCAGGCAATGGAGCCATAAGCTAAGGAAAGTAGTTGTCTCCTAGGGATTGTCAAAGGCAAGGGAACAGATTCCCCCTTGGAGGCTTCAGAAGAAAATATATCTGTGAGCACATCTTGATCAAGCAGGAGAGGTGTGGGAGATCTGACCTCCAGAGCAGTAAGATGCTAAATGTCTGCTGACCTAAACCACTCATCTTCCCTTGCTTTGTTACAGCGGCAATGGAGTGGAAAACTAACACGCTCTTCAGCTGGCTGCATGGTACCCAGTATACATTAGGCACTAAGTAAATATTTGCTTATGGCTTCAGGCCTGGTTCCAAGAAACTACATAAGAGTTCAAGAGACAACACTGGCTTTGGTTTGTCCTTGGATATCTTTATCACTGAGTGGGGGTAGAGTGGGGATGGGGAGGCAGGGGTTGGGTGGAGGGTGAAATAATTTGCATTCTAGCTCCTGACCATTAACTTTTCCTGGGATATAGGGGCTGATTCCTGATTTGTTCAGATTACTTTCTGTTAATGGATGGTATTTTAAGACCAGAACCTTCCTGGAGGTATTTGTATTCTGGAGGACACTGGAGCTAAGAATTCACTGACACAGAGAAGGAAGGCAAAATGGTAGAACATCAGAGTAATGAGGAACTGTGATTCCAACCACTTTTTACACCCTAGTGAACGAGGAGCTAGGGGACATAAGTTTGGAACTCAGCTCCCCCTGGATGTCATTAGAGAAATGACAATTTTTTTTGATCCACCTTACAGCTTACTAAGCTGAGCCCCTGAGCTCCTTGTGTCTAGTGGACTAGGGGACAGGATGAAAGTGGTCTGCCTTCTAGCTGTGTCCAGCTTAAATGTTACTTTCATATTAATACAAGCCTTCACTTCAGACTTCTTTTTCACTTGCTGGATTTCTGGGCTGAATGTTCTCCTTCTTATTTCCCAAGATAGTCTGAGTTATAGCCAATGAGTCTAAGGCAGCTGGCTACAACTGCTACAGTACTTTCTCTTCTTATCAGAGGGAATTCTCTCCTCAGGTTAGCCTGGACTCAGACAGACTAGCAGTGCTGGGCCTTGGCCACTTATTTCTCTTCTTGACAGTTACACAGCTTGGATCTTATTCCTTTTGCTTCACCTTCTCCTGTGATCCATACTGTGCTCTGCATCAGGTGTGTGGAACAATGGTGTCCCCCTTTCTGCTCTGACATGCCTGTGTTCTGCTAGGTGAGGAATGGAAGGGCCTCATGGGGTCAGGATCAGGATCCTGAGTTCTTAGTTCTGTTGCAATCTGTTGGCCTGTAGTGCTTGTGGGCATGAGTCCTGTTGGGCTGAATTGTGTGACCTGTGTCTGTCACACCAAGGGGCTGGGGCTACAGCTCAGGGTGGCAGAGACATGGAAAGTTGACTATGTTCACTCCACGTGGTGCTGGGCAGACATCGGGCTGTGAGAAGCTGCAGGACTCCACTCTGGGGGTGAGGGAACACAGTCTGAGACCCTGCAGGGGGCCAGAGCTCCTGGGTTGGGAATCCCTGGGCCAGGAGGCAGCCGGAACTGACTGGTCTCAAGCCCTTGGGCTCTCAGGCTCCACTGAGAGGCCACAGAAAGGCCAAGATGGGGGCATATAGCCTGGATCGACCCATAGCTGAAGGGATGAGGGGGACAAGTTCCTGCGGTGTCCTGCAGGGAGGGAGCTCTTGGTCATGGCAACTCATTTGGCTGGGTCATGGCTGGCTTGCTAGCTCTTTTGAGTTGGTGGCCACCATAGCTGGAGTGTAGAAAGATCTTTGGTGGGAGATTAGATGGCAGTTTGATAGTTAAAGACCATCTCCACAGTTCCCATGGTGGGCCCCAAAGAGGAGAGGTAGTTCAGGTCTTAAGATATTTATTATCATGGCAGAAAGTGGATGAAGCTATACTCCGTGTTCTCAGGGTGGGCCTGAGGTTAAATACCTTTTTCAAGGAGGAGGGTCTGGGGAGGAATGCTTACTTGGCTACACCCTCTGGCCTTTAGGAATCTCGTGAATATGGATATGTCTTGAGGCTCTGTGGCCTGTAGTCACGCCCTCTACCTGTGCTTCGTGATCGATGGCCACAAAACTCTCTTTGGGAGAGGCTGTAGAGGGCTGTGGCTATGTGAAAGCAGCCAGGGGTCCCAGGAGCAAGGCCAAACTCCTACCATCCCGAGGGTCTCTGGGGTTTGAAGCCAGCTTGACCAGGTACCCAGCTGCCTCTCACAGCTCACTGCCCCACAGTCATCCAGTAGGGGATCCTAAAGATCCTTGTTCTTTCTCCTGCAGTTTCTTTATTCTTCATTTTAGCTGCGGGGCTTAGGAAATGGACAGTCAAGAAACCTTACTCAAAATTCCTTAACAAGTCTCATTCCCATTGGGAAGTAGCCTAATGTCTTCACTGTGGCTCACAAAGCCCACATAGTCTGGTCCCTCTTCGCTTTGAGGTCTAAGTTCTCATCCTCTTCTTTAGACTCTATGTTCTAATAATAATGAACATGGTGAAGCTCCCAGAACAGGTCATTTTCTTTCTTAGTCTCAGATATTGAAGACACTATCCCTTTATCTTCTCCTCTTTTCCTGGCCCTCCTTCTGAGTCTCAGTTCTTGTGGTTGTCACTCGCTTTGGGAAGCTCAGACTTCACTTCCCAAAGTAACTTTCTGGCTCCTACTCCCTCAGTTTTGGTGGCTGCTACTTTCTTACATTCCACCAACATGTTACCTTTAATTTGATTTTAATTGACTCCTAATGGTCTGTTTCCTTATGAACACTCTTTTTAAAAATACTATTTTATTTTCTGAGATTTACTATAATTACATTGTTTCTTTGGTTCTATTTCCTCCCCTTCATATACTTCCTTCACCTCACTTTCAAATTCATAGCCTCTTTCTTCTTAAATTCTACACACACACACACACACACACACACACACACACACCATATCTTAAATACGTAACTACAACACATTCAGTTTGTATAATGTTACTTGTATTATGTTTTCAGGGTTGGACATTTAGTATAGATAATGAATTGGTGTGCTCTTCCCTAGAGAAAATTATCTTTCCTGCTTTTAGCATTCCTTAGTTGCCTGTAGTTCTTTGTGTTGGGTTGAGTCCTGGTTATCTTCCCCCATCCATGTTAACATGTCTATTGTTGTTCCTGCTCAGCTCATGGTTTTAGGTCCCTTTTAGCCAGTCATATTGGTGAGACATCATGAATGTAGCTGCTGACATTCTCCACAATCTCATAGTAAACTCCTGGATCCTCTGGCTCTTCCAGTCTTTCTGCCTCCCTCTTCTGCCATGATCCCTGAGCCTTAGGTACAGTTCTGTTGTTTATGTATATGAGCACTTATACCCAGAGATAAGTATAGTTCCAAAGGAAGCTTCTCTTTGTCTTTGACAGACACCATCACAGAAGACCACAACCAATCGAAATACAGAGTTGTGGAGCCCAGTGTCAATTAAGACCTCTTTATCACTAACAGTCTACAAGCTTCATGTTCTATAGTTAGGGCATGTAATTAATTTGTGTTTGTGGAATTTCTGTGTTTAGACCTACATTGTCTGCTCTGCCATTGCTAGCCAAAGGTGGCTACTGAACACTTGCTATGGCACCTTTGAATGGAGACATATGGAATGTATAAAACCTATCATGGTTTGCAAAGACTTTGTACTAAAAAAAAAAAAGTAGTTAAAAATTCTTATTTCTGCCTTTTAATATTGACATTGTATTGAAATACATCTTAGGATACATGGTTTTAAATAAGACATATATAGCTTGTGTTTGTGGTTCACATTATAGCTCTCTTGAGCTCTGCTGGTCTGGAACCTACTGTCAGCCACATCTGCTTGAATGAACAGATGAGCGAATGGATCCATGATATCTGTCTTCCCAGCTCAGCCTCAGCTCAAGTCCTTTGTCCAGGCACAACAGCTCTCTCAGGCTCAGCTCTCTCAGGCTCAGCTCTCTCAGGCTCAGCTCTCTCATTTGGGTAGCCTGGCTGTTGGGAAGGGAGAGGTCTGTGGATCCCAAAGGATGGAGCAACCTGGGTTTGAACACCCTGTTTGAAGCCTGAAGACTCCACCCTGCAGGTACACTGTACACCCGTGCTCACATTTCCACCAAAGTTTAATACAGTGTCTGGAGCAGAACTGAGCAAACTCTGTTTCTAACTATTACAACATCCTCTGATGCCACAGGGATGTTTGCTCTTCCAAGCAGTACAGAAGGACATTTTTGTGCTGGAAATCCCTCCATGTGTTTGAATATGAAATCAAACAAGATGTACTGATTAGTTTCAGAATTTCCTCAAGAATCTTTTACAAACTGCAAGAACAAAGAACCACCCGCCTTTTTTTCCCTTTTCCCCTTGCAGGGAGATTAACTGTAGCTTTCCTTTGTGTATAGAAGTCTCACCTTTTCTTCATCCTGCCATTTGTGGGCTGATTGTATAACTAAGTGGGATGGGAAAACTTAACAGACCCTGCCTAATTGTCATGAAAATTCTGAATTCTGATTTCTTGAGAAATCAAGTAGGCACGGGTGTAGTAAGGGCATGGTATTTGGAGGGTAATAAAGCTCTAATCGAATACAATAATTTTTTAGCCTAGCTGACATTTTAAAGCCATGTTTTTTGTATACGATGGGATTAGTTCTTAAAATCACACCCAGTATTTATGTACTGCTCATAAATTCAATTTTTTTAAACAGTGTCTCACTTGGTCCTTATATCTGGTGCCCTTTTAAAAAATAGTCTTCTTAGAGTTCCCTGAATTGGAGGTCCACAAGATCTCTCCCTCACTATGAATCCCCTCATTATATTTTTAGGTTCATAGGATTCTTTTGGTACTGGGCAACTAAGGGTCACTATGACCGACAGGTAACCCTTTCAGGGGTCAATTCTCAATCTTCAAGTCACTTGATCCAGCTGAGTCATTTGACACAGCTGATTGCTCACTGTCTTCTCCTTGCTGTTTCCTCATTTGGCTCCAAGGACATCACACCTGCCTGGTTTTCCTCTGACCTCACAGGCAACTTCTTTCCATGTCCTAGGCAGACAGCGCTGCACTGCCTAGATTTTTACACTTAGGCCTTTACAAATCACAAATCTCAGGTGGATTTTTCTCTCCTATTCATACCCATTACTACTTTCCTTGCATCTCATGGTTTTAAGTGTCACCAATATAGTAAAAATTCTTCACTTTACCACATGCACAAGTCTCTTCTATTTCGAGAATCATATTCAATGCTTACATATTATCTGTGCTTGGATATTTAACCGGCATTTCCAATTTTACATTCCCAAAGCAGAGCCTTGGGACTTCCCCTCTGAGCAGGCTCCTTTTGTAGTCTCCGTGTCAATTGCCAACTTCCTTCTTCTGTTTGCTAAGTCCAAGTACCTCAGCATTTCCCTGAATCTGCTTATCCTTTCCTCCTCCTCCTTTTCTTTCTTTCTTTCTTTCTTTCTTTCTTTCTTTCTTTCTTTCTTTCTTTCTTTCTTTCTTTCTTTCCTTCCTCCCTCCCTCCCTCCCTCCCTCCCTCCCTTCCTCCCTCCTCCCCCCTTTTTAGCCTCTCTCTTTCTTTCTTCAACTATAATTTATGTCAAGTGCCATCCAGAATGTGTCCATGTCTCAGGGTTGTCGCCATAGAAGGAAACCTGTCCATCTTGTCTGAAACCCAGTCATTCCCTTCTATGATTAGCTCAGTAGCCCCTACTCCAGTTTCCCGCTTTGGTTTCTACTTAGTACTGTCTGCCCCCAATAGAGCAAATCCAACCAAATGTTAATCCGACTTGCTTCTCTATCCTACAGATGCCACATACCCAGAACAAGAACCAAAATCCTCATAATGGCATTAAAAGTGGCTCCTGACTTCAGACCACTCTCCTCCACCTCATTTCATGACTGCTGCACTGGCTGTCTTGCTGTGTTGTTTAGTCCAGGGATATGCATTTGCTTTTTGGGGGGAATGTATTTTCTCTTCAGACAGTCTGGTGTTTTTCTCCCCCTCTCCCTCCCTCCCTCTTTCCCTCCCTCCTTCCCTCTCTTCCTCCCTCTCTCCCTTCCTCCCTCCCAGCACTCCAATGTCTCCTTCTTGCAGAGATGTTTCCTGATCAGCCCTGCCTGCTACATTCCCTCGCTCCTTCCCCTATTTTATTCACTTTGCACAGCATTTATTTTATTCTCTTATGCTTATCAGACCCATGAAAGCAGAACTCTGCAGTTCTGTTGCTATATTTCCCATACCTAGAAGAATGCCTGGTATACAGAACACACATCAAGTGTTTGGAAGTAAATGAACAGTTAGGTTCTTTTAAAAATCAAATCTGCATATTATTTTTTTCTCCACTCTATGAATGAAGGGCCTGGGTACTCAATAAAATCCAAAAAACATATACATACAAACTGAACCATAATCAAGCATAGGCCTAGTAAAATAGAAGTGTTTGTCCTAGGGAGAGGAGGGGAGGTAGGGGGGTCAAGATGGGGTGTACACTATTTGTATTTGGTAATAGTTGGTCTAATC
The DNA here is from genome assembly GCF_004785775.1 of Grammomys surdaster. Taxonomy (NCBI): domain Eukaryota; kingdom Metazoa; phylum Chordata; class Mammalia; order Rodentia; family Muridae; genus Grammomys; species Grammomys surdaster. The sequence continues at coordinate 2,281,295 of NW_021620757.1, forward strand.
ACCAGAGGCTTGGAACAAAGCAATAAGCTTAAAAAATTCAGGTTAGTGTTGTACAGATGTACTTATTTAAAAATAATCTTATAAAAATTTCATGATGACATCAAAGCCATAGCTATTCTAAGTACAGTAGCAAGATTTGCATACACCAAGAAAATATGAAAGCATGTAATATCATTATATAACATCAGAAAGGCAAAAATTTTCATAGTGTGATTAAATTAGAGGAGCCTCTGGCACTGACACCACAGCATTTCTGGATCCCTGAGGTCCTACAGTGAACTATCAATTGTTGCTTGTTGGGCACAGGTGCCAGCAATATGTCCTCCTTCTACTTGATGCTACTCAGACTGGGTTTTGATGATACTGATTAGAATGTATGATTGACATATTTAAAGTCCAATTTGGGGATTTTTCCTCCTCCAGAAATCTTTTTAATCTGCCCAGAGTGAATTAGATTCATGTCAGTACATTCAGATCACCTTCATGGTCAGAAAGTCTCCAAGTCTCCCAAGGCTCCATGTCTAGAAGACTCTCACCCGTGGTATAAGGCTTTGCTTTCACTGACCTGAGTTTCTTAATCGTTTCAAACAGGGGCTATATACTTTTCTCTTTTGCTCTGTGCCCTACAAGAGCCAAGTCATTCCAATAAATGTTGGCTGGGTAAACTAAAGAGTGCTCAGTGAGGACCAGGGTAGATGAGCTAATGGCCTCCCAATATAATCACAGACAAGGCTGAGCTATTTGATAGGTTTGTAAAATTTATTTGTAAAACTTTCCTGCACATGTTTGGATACTGCTTCATTTAATGACTCATTAACTTTTGTTCCATTTAAATAACAGATTTAAAATTGTTTTCCTGATGGTACAGTTATTTCTTAGAACTTAATGAATCTGAAGGTTTGTTATAGACCTGTTATACCTGAAGTACGTTTCTCACATCCTGCTATTCTGAGGAGAGAAGGGGAGACTTGATATACAAATTATTGTGTTCTTGTTTTTTTTTTTTTTTAAAGAAAAATGTCTAGTTCTAATTTGAAATCTCAAAACCACGATTGAATAGCCAAGGATAGTCCCTATCACTGCCCTTGGCTCATGTGTGGCTAGCAGGAGCTGTGCCCTTCTGGGTGTGTGCCAGCTGGAGGGGCTGATACCCCACAGCTTCAGCTCACCTTGACCATGAGGATATCACATTTGTGGTCATTGGATCTTCTTTCCTCCACAAAGGAGCCCCAAGCAGAGACATTTGTGTGAAATCTCTTTATCTTTAAGGTGTGGACATCAAATAAATTGCATGTGATTGCTTTTGGGGAAATAATTCTTAACATGATACATTTACTTGGTCTCAAATATCATTGACATGCTTTTACGATAATTTTTTTTGAGACAAAGGAAAAAGTCTCATTTCATCTTGATGCTCCTTAGAGAAAGCTTTCATAGAATTTAAAATCCCTTGTGAAGGGATTTTAGTTTGAAGCCCAGTGACAGCAAGCCTGCTGGTTAGCTAACCTTTCCCTGATGGAGACACTGGTATCACTTTGGCTTTCTGGAAATCTTTAGAATCCTCTCCATCATAGCACCATCAGGAAGTTTCCTCTGGTGTAACACATCCATGGAAATGTGATGCGAGCTACAAATGTGGTAAAAAGTTTTTAACAACTGAATAAAAAGTGATGATAAAAATTAATTTTAATAGAACATTTTATTTCACTCAATGTATCAAAACTTAACATTTCAATATATGTTCAATGTACAATTATTCATATTTAGTCCCTTTCTCATGTTGAATATTTGAAATTCAATACATTTTTAAAAGATGTTTCTTTATTTTATGTAGATGAGTGGTCTGTCTGCATATACAGTCTGCATGCTTGCATGCTGAAAGAGAGCATTGGATCCCCTTGTAGATGGTTGTGAGCCACCATGTATGTGGTTGTTGGGAATTGAACTCATTGCCTCTAGAAGTACAGTCAGTACTGCTGAATCACCTCCCTAACTGTAGCTATCTATCTATCTATCTATCTATCTATCTATCTATCTATCTATCTATCTATATTCATATATGTATAATCACTGTAGACTAGCATATTTCAGGTGTTCAAACACCATATACGACTAGTGGTTACCATTTTCTGAAGCCTAGCCCTGTCATGTTATTTGAAGTTTGGAATATTTTCCCTTTTCATCACATTTACTTGTTACTAAATAAATTAAGTGCAGAATTTTGACATCTTGTTTAGATTTAATATCTGTAGACTGCCTGGGTTTCACCTAATAAATCAAAGTGCCACAGAGTTGGTGGCTTATTAACCATGGAAATTTACCCATAATTCTAGTGGTTGGGATTAGAAAATGTTTCACGTTGCATTTGCAGAGTTTTCCTCCTGCAGGAACTTCCTTAACACTCCCAGAATCAATTATATTCACCTCAGTGCACTCAGGTCACCTTTGGTGGCAGGAAGTCTCCAAGTCACACAAGGCCTCTAGAAGGTTCTCATACTTGGTTGATATCAGGTCAGATTTAGGCAGAGGTCTCCTCTGTCTTCAAGGTTTTGATGCATTCTTACATCAAAGAAAGAGGTAGAAAGAGAGCTGAAGACCTCTCTGGACCTTTTATTTTGTTTGTAAATAATGATATTATTCTCTCACCATGAACTCTCTGCCCTTATGACTGAATTATTACCTCTCCAATACCTGCCTTCTAATATCATTATGATTGGGATTTGAATTTTAACATAAGAATTTTTGGGAATGTATATATATTCTGTCCACAACACAGATCTTTAGAAGACTTTGTCAAGGAAATGGTGGAAACAGAAAAGCAAAATGGCATGTTTAGTAGTTTGGGTCCAGAATGTTAAATTCCACTTGTTCAATGTTCATTTCTTCAGCTTGGACTTATCAGAAGATGCTTGAAACCTTAAAAGAGGAAACCCAGTGGGAACTTTACATTATTGGGGGTGTATCCTCAAAGGGTAGTGTGGGACAATAGTTTCCTTTAATGTTTGCTAGTGGCAATGGAGGCAAGCAAGTCTCTCTACTGTAGACTCCCTGCCACAATGTGCTGTCTTTCAACAAGTCCCAAAACAACAGTGACACTTTTGAAGCCGTGAACCAAAGGAGCCTTTCTTCTTTTTAGTATGACTGTCTCAAGTATTTTGTTTTAGCAACAGATATTTGACTCAATCTGGAGAGTCTAAAGTGACTAAAACTCTTGGTTGCAACATCTCATGGATCCAGCAAGAGTTTGTATCTTTCTCACAGTGAGGAGAGTGTATGGTTAGGCATGTGCAATCAGCTATGAAGAAAACGGGTCTTGCTAAGAATGCAGATGGCATTGCTCAGGTGGTTTGGATGTGAGGCAAGCAGAGCTTTAGCAATGAGGAAAACAAGTAAGAATAGAAAAGAGTTTACTTCTGGTTGGAGAAGCCAACTTACCTGATCTTTGAGGAAAAAATCAGTTCACACTATCTAGAAAGTATATGAAGCTCCGGAATATAGAAGAGCTGAAATGAAGGAGTGTCTCAATGCAGTCTGGAGATGGCAAGAGGAATTTCAGAGCCTTGGCTCCAGATCTCTGGGTAGAGTCCATCCTGGGCTACAGACATGTGATGTCCCTTAGTGAATCCTTCAAAATGATACTGGCCTTTTCTTGACAGACATTCTCCTGAACGCTATTGTGTTTTGTTTGTGTAAAATACCACACCGTGGAAGATGAAAAGCTCCATGTTTTTCTTTTAAAAATAACATTTTTTTTTTACCTTCAAAATCCCTGTTCTCCTTTGCCATCTGAGCAGAAGTGTGCATTGGTTTCCATTATTGCTTTTAAAAACTAATGTAGTTTAGTGTTTTGCCAATATTTTGTGGTTTTTCTACAATTGAAAAATGTAAGGATTTCTTTGGAATCTAATCTGGTGTTTGCATGTTCTACATCATGATAGGATACTAAGTCTAGGTAGTTTCTGGTATAGGAAGGTTTTAGAAATGTTTGAGAAGGTCTGCATCAGACTGAAAACAGTGACCCATGGGTGAGTTTGACGCAAGCTTTAGTTCTCAGGCCTGACGGCACAAGACTTCCAGGGCATGGGCATAATCTTGACCCTGGAGAGAATTCAGGTGGCTCAACCTTTACTCGTGTCATTTTTTCTGGCTTCAAATTCACTCCTCTTTCTTCAACACTGATTTAAACAATGTGTGGTCTCTCCTTCATAACCCTCATTCATTCATTCATTCATTCATTCATTCATTCATTCAGTATTTTTCTTAGTGTGTACTTATTGATTGTCAAGTGCTAGAGATTGGTCTAGGTGCTGGAGATTTACACTAGGATCTTCTTTCTTTAGATATTTGACATGTGGATAGTTCTTGCTTAACCCACCTACTCAGGTCTCCATGGTCTGTTTAGTAATTTCTCTGGATTTATACAATTGGTATTGTGCTCAGTTTGTTTAGTCCCTTAGAGGGACTAAATGTGTGTTTGCCAAATGTGTGTTTTCCCTTTCTTCCTTCCTTCCTTCCTTCCTTCCTTCCTTCCTTCCTTCCTTCCTTCCTTCCTTCCTTTCTCTCTCTCTCTCTCCCTCTCTCTCCCTCTTCCTTCCTTCCTTCCTTCCTTCCTTCCTTCCTTCCTTCCTTCCTTTCTTCCTTCCTTTCTTTCTCTCTCTCTCCCTCTCTCTCCCTCTCCCTTCCTTCCTTCCTTCCTTCCTTCCTTTCTTTCTTTCTTTCTTTCTTTCTTTCTTTCTTTCTTTCTTTCT
>NW_021620757.1:2286052-2315614 GCF_004785775.1 Grammomys surdaster
CTTTCTTTCTTTCTTTCTTTCTTTCTTTCTTTCTTTCTTTCTTTCTCTCTTTCTCTCTTTCTCTCTTTCTCTCTTTCTCTCTTTCTCTCATTCTCTCTTTCTTTTTTCTTTCTTTCTCTTTCTATTTCTTTCCTCCTTCCTCCCTTTCTTTTCTTCTCTTTCTTCTTCCTTCTTCTCTCTTTCTCTCTTTCCTGTGTGTGTTCATCTATGTGCAAACTAGAGGTCAATCTACATATGGTATCATTCCTCAGGTCTTATTTTGAGGCAGGGTCTCTCACTGGCCTGAAACTTTACAAGTAGGAGGGACGACCAGTGAGCTCCAGACTTCATCTGTCTCCACCTACCCTAGAGCTGGGGTTAAGCTGCTTTTTTTTCCTTTAGCATGCACAATAGGGTATGCATCTCCATGGACTGAACTCTAGTGCACTAATTAACAAAAGGCTGCCTTTCAGAATGGGTGAATTCTGTCTTTTGCACTTTGTTGTTGGTATTCCTAACAAGATTAGATTATTTCCAGGGATGTAAACAACGCACATGGAAACGGTCACCTAAACACAGCTTCTATTGTTAATCTGTAGAATAACCTTATCTCTGTTGTCTTTGTGTGCACTGAAGACTCTACAGGTGCTCCTTTTGGAAAGCCTGTGAAAGTGAGTTTAGCATTTTATTTTTAATGATAGGAGGATTAAATTAAAGTGATATTTACTCAAATCACTTCCTCATATGTTGCACCTGCTCAGAAACAACAGCTTTGGGGAGTATCCCAAGAAGAGCATAAATAATAACTTTCATGCTGTCAATGAGGAATGCTGTGTTGGTGAAGTGAACTTCAGTGACCCCTTGTGATAAGGGGAATCCAAGATTGTGCTACATTTTTATAAATAAAACAATGCTTGCTTTGTGGTCCTGAAAATTCTCTCATATTTTTGAGATTGTCAAATAACAAGAAGCTTGTTGTTTCTTACAACAGAGGTGTTTGCAGAAGAGCTCATCAAACTATTTTTATTAATAATCTCATTGTGGAGGCATCACTGATTCTTTTGTGTATCTGGGGCTACCAAATAGTTGAAAAACATGGAGGCATCCAGGAACAAAGCAACTTCTAAGCATAATAGGAAGCTGCTTCTCTTGGCTAAGTCACCCTTGTGCTGGGGAGAACTGCTGCCCAGGTTCTGTGGGTTGCAACCCCTCTGGTAAGGGGTCTTCTAGAGGACTCACCACAGAAGCCTTCAAAGGTAGTCATGACTACAGACAGCCATTGTTAATGAGATTTTTTTCCCCTGAAAAGGAACCCAATATCCTTTTTGAAAACAAGGATAAGGAAGGCTAATTAGAGTTACAGGGACTACCAGAAAATGAGAGTGGATTTTATCCTTTGTTTTGGTGGGAATCTGGAGGAAGAAGGGACCAGAGATGGGAGGCAGAGGCATGATTTCTTCTGTACATCCGTATTCATAACGTTCAATTTTAGTATAATAGAGTCAGTACACTGGTTTTCTTTCTCACAAATGTCCTATGCTTTCTCTGTCTTGGGCTAAGCATTGAAGGGACTAGAATATTTTGTGAAAGGGGCCAAGGCTGAATGATGTCCAACAGGGAATAATGAATTTCACAGTCCACATCCTGCTTCAATAGAGAGTTCCCAGAAAGAAAAAAAAGGCCATCTAGTTCAATTTGAATATTAAACTGACAGCACTTATTTTATTATAAATATATCCCAAATATGCATAGGGCCTACTGATGCTAAAACTAATTTGTTGCTTATTGAAGTTTTAACATGAAACTGTGTTTAGGGAATGATAAGAGACATATGAGCTTAAAAATACATTTCTTACTTTTTGAACAGCTAGCCTTGGGTCCACTGTCTTTGACCTTGAACTTCATCACATATTTCCTTTGGATTGGTGTTAGGTGGATGATATTGTTTCTGGCATTGGGTCCCTGTCTTTCCTAGGTCTCTCTTTTAGCTACTTCCTATCCCATGTTTCATGGACCAGGTATAACATTGGCCTGAGTAGACACTCTCACATGACTTGACAAATGTGCTTCAAGGTGGGTAGTGGTCAAGGCAGCACCATAAATCTGGGTGATGAGATCTTGTGAATTCTGAAATTGTGGATATTCATCTGAGTGGTAGTTATATCCATTCAGTCCCTCTAAGTCAGGGAAAAACAGTCCAAGGGGACTTTGGGAATACATAAACCCATAGACTTGCTTTTATTTTTCTTTCCCCCAAATTTCTTCTCTCTTCTTTTCAATCTCCTGCTTGTATTCTTTCTGCTTACCTCTTCCTCTGAGGATATGAATCATGCACTGGGCTCCTCACACTAGCACTGTGTTGATTTGGAGAGTTCATGGAGTTTATGAGGTCAAAAGAACCCCACAAACCAGGCTCTTCCTAATGTTCCTGGGATGGGCTGAGATACAGGATAGTCTCAGCCTGCTTTTCTTGTTTCAAACTCCATAACCTTTTGGAAATGACACACAAAACTGGAAGAACCTTGACATTTTTATAGTTCTTTAAAGCATCCAAGCAACTTTCAAGATACCATTTCACCAAGTCCTAATAATTTAGGGATTACAAGAACTATAGAGAGGCCAAATGACATACCCATGACCACCGAGTCCTTAGTGACAGAGCTAGGTTTTAACATTAAGGTCAATACATTTTTCCCTCTGCAGAGAAGGAAGCTGAGGTCACAAAGGTATGCACAATGTTAGAGAGAGGCAAAGAGAGCCTAAAGCTCAGGACTAGGTCAACTGGGTGACATAGAGTGCATGTTAGCAAATTTCACTAGTGTGAAAAGCGATCTGTGAGTCCTAAGTACCTGGCTAGCCCACAGAGTGTGTGGCAATGAGGTCAGAGAAATCCTTCTGTTGGGCTTCTTTCATTGGTTGGGAGCAATACCCTGACCTAGAGGAATAATTACCAGGTCATCAGGGTCCCTTGTTCGGTTGGGCTATTTCTTTTCCTTTAAAAGCACAAAGTACAGAGTTCTGTGTGGATTTCTAGAGAACAAAGTCTTGGTGGGGTTGTTGAAAGAACTTGGTATAGAAGGATATAAGGCAAGGGGCAGGTCAGAGCTGACCGGGGCAGCAGGTTCTGAAGGGAAAGCCTTCAGACATCTTAGTGGAGAGTCGTGGTCTCTAAAGTGAGCCTATACCACTCTCTCTGTGGAAAGTAGAATTCTACAAAAATGGGAGCAAACACCCAGAAGTCACTTCTAGGCAGGAGGACAAAGGTTGCTTTTTTTCCCCCTAGGAGCCCCTAAACTCTGTCTTATCCACAAAGGCTACTTTGATTCTGTCTCCTTCAAGGAAGTATCTGTTTAGAAAGCAGATATTGGCTTGAAGAAATTTATGTGAGTTAATATTTGTTGGGGGGAAATCTTTATCTAAGATTAGGCCACAGAGTGGGGCTTGGTGGCAGGTGGCAAGGTGTGGATAGGACTCAGGTTGCAGGTGTCCCGACCCTCCTAGGGCGGGTCACATGTTCCCATGGGTACTTCCTCTTTCTTCACACAGGCCATGGGGAAATCCCCATTGGGGGCTATAAGAAGCCCTGGGGCCCTGGGAAGAAGCCAGCATCTCAGCTAAGAAGGCAAGATGAGTTACTGCCTTCTCTTCTCCCTGGCCCTTCTGTTCTGCCTTGGCTCTGCATCCAGGGCTTTGACAACTCTGACCACTGCACATTCTTTGGAACTGACCACAACTCCAATAGCAACCCAGGCTACAGATGCCTGGTTGCCTCCGAGAAGCACGTCTTGGGCAGAAGGTGGTACTCTGTCTCAGGTGAGGGAATTGCTGAGTCTGGGTGAGCTCTGTTCAATTTCCTTCTGCTCACTTTTTGGGGGACCTGAATACAATTTCATGGTTGACTAGACATGGGCACTTTAAAGGATTTATGATCTTTCTGTTCACTGGTGATGCCTGGGAAATGAATTAAAACCTGGATGAAGTAATTAAATTGTTAGCAGGAGAGCCCAGTTTTCTAGCTAATGTATTTGGGGAAAGGCATGTTCTAAAGAGGTTCTCAACCCAGGGTGACCTGTAGGATCAGTGGTGAGGAGAATCTTAAAAATCCAGAATCCTTGGTTCTACCCTGCGCATATATTTACAACTCAGCATTTTAAAGAGGTCCAATTGATTCTAATATGCTGTCTGGGATGAGAGATTCAGGAAAGAGACACCACAAGTTGCCACTCCAGCAAAGTTTATCCAACTGACTTGTTGCTCAGAGGTAGCCTTTTGGGCGTAAACAACACACTCTGAGTGAATGAGACTCTCCAGGCAATGTCTGGAGCCTTGCCAGTTCCTCTGCACCTAGTTTATAAGGAAGATGGGTAATGGGCCTGAGGACATAGAATGGTCAGTAAAGCACTTTCCACACTCGCATGAGGACCAGTGTCATTGTTTCTAGCACCCGCCTAAAAAGCCAGGTAAGGTGGTTGCAACCCCACCACTGGTTGAAGGAGGCAGACACAGGAGGATTCCTGGGCTTACCTGTCAACCATTCTAGCACATTGGTGAGCTCCATATTCAGTGATAAATCTGGTCTCAAGAAAAACTAAGTGGAAAGTAGTAGAAAAAGACATATATTCTCTCTCTCTCTCTCTCTCTCTCTCTCCACACACACACACACACACACACACACACACACACACACATACAAAGTACAAAGTACATACACATGTACACAGACATACACACAGAACATCGGTTATAAGAGGAAGAATTGCTAATCTTAGGAAAACACCATTGTGTGTGGACATTTCCCAAGAGAATGCTAACTCTTTTCAATATTTTTTTTAAATATGGAATTTCTGGGGCTATTTTCAGTGACAAACAATCGCAGTAGTAAAATGAACGAACGAAGGGTCCATGTTCTACAGGGATCGGCCTGAGGAGGCTTCCACTTCCAATGTAGAATGCTTGGTTTGCCTAATTCTTTGGGGGGTAAAAACTCTTTGCCTTTCCTTTAAAAACATAAAGAGAGGCATGAAGGAGCTGCAGGACACGGGACAGGAAACAGTTGACCACTTTACCTCTGGGCCTTTCTGCAGGAGTCCTACCCTGCAAAACTTCCCAGGTGGGCCTTGCTGAGGGTGACTTGTGCTTGAGGGCTCCTAACTCCCCAAAGTGCCTCCTTTAGAATTCCTAGGCATTTCATTTAGAGGTCTTCTAGTCAGTCACTTTCATCAACTTGTCTGAGTGGAAAGGTGAATAGGAAAAGTGGAGGGAGAGGCTTTTGAGTGAGCATTTACTTTAGTTTCACTAAAATCTAGGACAATGAAAATGTAATCAACAAATGGTTTGGATGGGGCCCAGAGGGCAAGGACATCAATAATACCCAGTGCATGCCTGATGAGTACCAAGACTAGGTTAATACATACTGCATCTTATTTAAACCCCAAGAGGTAGGTAAGGGTAATGGTCCCATTTTAGAGTAAATCGGCAGCTTACTATGGTGAGGGATCATTGACTTAGAGTCACCTGCGAAGTTATACCTCCCCAGATCAGTCCATTCATGCACATTAGTTGTTTCATTAAAGTTTTAACTCATTTCAAAGGACTCTGTTGTGAAAACCATCCCACTGTGTGCAGCTTTCTGTATTTCCAGGGCACAGATGAAAATTGCCTATAAAAGGGGATCAAGTTTAGAGACTCGCAATTATATGCTGGCTTCTCAGTAACCAAAAAATCTTATCTCGGGGTACTAAACAATTTCTGGGGACAAACAGAATGGGCTATTTTATTTTTTGTAAGATGTGGTTAACAATCATAATTTGTTGTAAAGCTTCACGACCAATCAAAATCCAGCACTTCGATGTAACATCATCAACTGAAATAATAGAAAACAAAATACCAGTGAAGGGACAGAGGAATTTAAAGTGCCCACTGTCTAGTAAGAAGGCAAATATTTAAAAGTAGGTAAGAACCAGTAGTTAAACTGTACTTAGAGGCTTCAATTTCCTTCCTTGTTTGCTTATCTGCCTGGGGTGAGTGAGTCAGGCTCCAGCCTCCTTTTTATAGTGGACCAGGTGTCAATTCCACTATAAACCTAATTTTCTAGGGCTGGCTGTCAGCTTGATGAGCTTGTTGGAAAGTAGTGGAAAACCCTTTTATAACTGTCATTGAACAAGTTCCAAACGTATCATTTTCTGTACTTCTGAAACGCAGAGTGCCATTATTTTATGTCCTGAATCTTTGTGGGCACTTAGACTTGGCTGCTAATTAGAGCCAATTGCGACCTTAAATCACAAATGTGAGTCACACCGTCTGCTGGAGGGCTCTCAACGCTGTGCATGCCTCTGAGCTGTGCATGCCTCTGAAGAAGTGGCCGCTTCCACTCACAGATGTCGGGAAGGCTCCTCACAGTCACTGGCAGCGTTGGAACCACAATGGCCTGTGTGCCTTTGCCATCAGGGTATGAAGCTGTTGGAAAAGTCCCTAGGGCATTCAGAATGAAAGTGAGCTTGATTGGGCCGGAATTGGTCTTAATCAGCTTTTAATTCCGGAGCATGGGGTATTATAGACCATAGTAACTATTAACTGAATATATACCAAGTGCGAACTTAGTAGTACAGTCACTCTTGTGGGGCACACAGGGTTCTACTTGCCCTCCACAAGGGGATCATGCATCCTTTCAAAGGCCAAGAGGACAAGCACTTGTCTTTGTGTCCAATTCCCACATTTCACTCATGTAGTTTAAGCATTCACTGCAGAGAGACTCATCACCATTAGCTTCATTGTCTTTGAATTCCAGGAGCAGAAATATCTCTAATGGGAAACACTGATCAAACTTATGGACCGTTTTGATGTCAGCCGAGCACGCTGGGCTGATGATAAGCAGGATGGAGTCCACAGCCCTGGGACAGAGATGTTCAATAGAAGTCAGTGGAATGACTGTCAGCAAGGCTCATAATTATTTGTGTGTCTTTCAGGTGAACTTCAGGACTGAAAGTTGTTAGCTAGTGGTTCCTAGTTGATTATCTTAGAGACTGCTTGATGATGTCTCCTGTTTCCGGAGCTGACAGAGCTTTTCAGAGAACTCCAACAATGGTCCACCCTGTCTTGTGAAGCTAATTAACCTCCTCTTGTCAATGCAATGCAAGATCTTCTCTTTGCTAGATAGTTATTGTAATAAGGTATCTCTTTAAAAGCTTGTAAGAGACTTGGCATACCTATGCTGGACTCTATCTTTAGATGGAGTGACAGACCTGAGTCCAGGAGAATCCGCCCTCTCTGACAGACTCCTGGTGTGTATTCTCCAGTCGTTATTCATTCTTTGCGAAGACCCTCCCCCTCCCCACTCTAACCCCTTGTTCCATGTGCATCATACACTTGCTCCTCTTCCTTACTCCCTTATCCCTGTGATGGAGGGATCTGGTTCTACAAGAAAGGTCAATGGCAAGAGTTTTCCTGGAATAGAGGGTTGGTAAGGTTAACACAGTAAAAGGTAACGTGATTGCAAACACAGGGTCTTGAGCTTGGTCCCCAGAACCCCAAGTTTAAAAGCCAGGTGTGGTAGTGTGAGGTTGTTGTCACAGCCCTGGGGCGGGGGTGGGGTGGGCAGAGTGAGGATTCCTGAGGCTCACTTGCCAGCAGCTGGGCCTACTTGGTGAATCCCAGGCCAATGAGAGACTGTCTCATGAAAAAAAGGGAAATGTTGCCTACAGAATGAACAGGGTTGTCCTCTGGCTTCCACATGCAGACAGACAAACAGACAGACAGACAGACAGACAGACAGACATAGAGATACACACACACACACACACACACACACACACACACACACTTCATTCTTATCATTTTAGAGAAGCTTTGGTTCTTTTAAAAACCAGCACAGCCACCACCCATTGCAAGAGCCTTCCGGCCCATGAGTCACTGATGGGCTAAATCTCGATTTCAGGAGTGTCTAACATCTAGAACAAGTTTGTTCATGAAGATCAGTGGGGTAGCTTGTGTGTGGAGCAGATACACTCAGCTACCACTAGCTGAGGTGAACTTTGAGGCATGACTGGAATCTCTCCAGACTGAAAACCGTCCTCTCCTCCTTAGTTTTATAAAGAGTCCCTTCAGGCTGATGCTCCATAGGTGAGCTTTGGGCTGGCCTTCTGATGAGATCATTAAGAGGCACAGCCAGTTGGCTGACAAGGCTCACTCTGCAAGGCAAGAGTAGTAATGAAAAATGTTAATTGTGCTAGGATCCCCTTGGGGTAGTTCAAAGGGGACAAAAGAAAAACAGAATCTTTCAAACCTGTCATTTTAAAATATGCAGTGGCATCGAAGTGTGAGCCTGAATATCTTAAAGAAACTTCAAATATTTTAAAATGACTTTTTTTTTTTTTTGCAAGTGGTAAGCTAGAGAACTTCCATTTGAGAAATTTGTGAGTGAGCTACAAACTCACACACTTCTCAGCTTTTTGAGTAAATAGATGGCTTGTTTCCATTTGAAAAAAAAATGTGAATTTTATAATTTCCCAGCTGAAGAGAGGAGTTGAATTCTCACTGGATATCTTTTACCATGGTCCACAAACCTTCATGGTTTCTTTATTATAATTGAGAGAAACTGGGCTGGGATTGGAGTAAAAGTGTTTGGGTTTGCGTGTGTGTGTGTGTGTGTGTGTGTGTGTGTGTGTGTGTGTGTGTGTGTTTGCAGAGACTTAGCTCACACTGCTTGCTTACTCCAGAGGATGGCCCATCAGTCTGGGGGGGGGGTCTCAATTTCATAGTGGAGGGAGTGGACTAGAGATGTCACATCCTGCAAACAGTAGAACAGATGTGCAAATTTAGTAGTCCTTTAAATGTCTCTTGTGTCCCCTCTTTATTTCTCTTTCTTTCACAGAGACAGCAGTGAAAGATTCCGCAAGCATGGAGAATCTTCTTTTTGGTACAAGCTGCTGACATAGAGGCTTAACAAACGGGTGGAGATGAGATTTGGCTTGCTCTGTGATGTTGTTTATTGATATGTTGGACTCTACTTGTTTGCCTCCAATCACTCTTTTGACAAGCAAATTTCTGTCATTCCTGATGCCTGAAAGGTTTGTTTCCCAGCTTATTACTGATGCTCATCTTTTATTACTTACAGTCACTTTCCAATTTCACTGGGTCTGTGGACAGCCATGGGACCTGCCAGTGCTCTGTTTCCCTGCCGGACACCACCTTTCCTGCTGACAGAGTGGAGCGCTTAGAGTTTACAGCTCACATCCTTTCACAGAAATTTGAGAGAGAGTTTTCTAAGGTAAGCAGTTTCCTTTCAAACAATGTGTTGGTTTAGAGTAAATCTCTGAGCTCAGGAACTAGTAGAACTCATGATGAGAGTGGGATCAAGGCTTAGCCGAAAAATTTACTGCATGAAAAAAAAAACTACTGTTCCTCACACAGTGGAAAAGACTGGGAAACCCTCTGGTCAGGCCTGCAACTTTGATTGGTGGTTTCTTCTCTTTGGCCTTTGTTGATCTTTCCAGTTTTTATTTGTTTTCTCTCTCCTCTTCTCTATCCTCTTTAGATCTAGTCTGTCTTACTTCTCTGTCATATTTTTCTTCAATTCCTATTCTATTCTTGTTTCCAGTGGTCTCGCTTTGCCTTAACTCTTCCTTCTGTTCATTCTTTCTAAGCTTTCTTACTTTCCCTTTCTGATTCTTTTTATTGTTGCACTCTTGTTGGTATTCTCTCACCTTTAGATGGTTCCCCTCCTCCTCCCTCCCTCCTCTCCCTCCTCCTCCTCTGGGTTTTCCTCCTCATTTCCTTTCTCTTTCAAATTTTCTTCTTCCCATTCTCAATTTACCTTCCTGCCTTTCTTCCTTACCTCTTTGACTTTCTTTCCTCCTTTAATTGTATATACATTTAAATCTGTGTGAATCCCCCCTTTCTTCTTCCCCCTCTTTCTTGGGAGTTACTTTTGATTGTCACAACAGGAATATTTCATTCCACATATCTCCCATGAAGGCAAAATTGAAGGCTTCTTTAGGAATTTGAGTGAAGATTAATAGATCTCGGTCTTGGGGAAAACCCTGGGTAGTTAGAACTTTCTGGTTTCTGCTCTGTGTAGTCAGAGGAATTTATTCCAAAAGGTTTGCTTTTCTCTTAGCCTGTGGAGCAACGTGACTTGCCATTCCAGTTTTGACCCCACCCCATCCCAGCTTTTTGCCACACTACAAATCAACTGGAAAGGCTCTTATTTTATGCCCAGGTGAAGTCCAGGCTAGACTATAATCACATTATGTATTATTTAATACAACCCCATTAATTTACAAGGAGTTCTGGCTTTTACTTCAGCCAAATACTTTTTCCTGAGCAATTTAAGTGTAGCCACCTCAACATCCAATGTAGTTATCCTTTAAGACAAAAAATTATGTCGAGCCTAAGACCCTGCTTTCAACCCGAGTTGGTAGATAAATATTCTAAGTTAAAACGAGTGTCCAGGAAAATGTGTTTGACTACTCCAGGAACCTAGCTTCCCAAGAAATAAAATGTCCTTGAATTAATCAGCAGAAAAGGCACAGCACTAAATTATAAATTCCATCCATTAATATTCATAGCCTTATTCCAGCATAATCAAGTGGAGATAAGAAGTTATGCATAAAAACATAACAAGGAGAGGAAAATCCTAGGTAAAGATCTTTTTCAGTTGGAGTCTTTTGCTTTGCAACCGTGGAAGCCCTGATTTGCCTGGCATCTTTGCTGGCAGGAGTGTGAAGGGCAGTTTGAAACCTCAAGCTGCTCCAGAGAGAGTATGTGGTCTGCCAGGTTTGTGAATGTGAGGCATTTAATTCCTGTGCTGTAAGTGGGCATG
Source organism: Grammomys surdaster (assembly GCF_004785775.1). NCBI lineage: Eukaryota > Metazoa > Chordata > Mammalia > Rodentia > Muridae > Grammomys > Grammomys surdaster. The sequence goes on from NW_021620757.1 coordinate 2,296,851, forward strand.
GGGCAGGTGGCACCTGCTTTGCTAATAATTGGAGGAGAGAGGAGACAGCATAGATGAGAAATTTTTCAGTTCTGAAGATGTCAGTAGTTTGTCCATCCATCCCCACCCCCCAAATGAAATGGAAACCTAACAAGGAGGTTTACCATGAGCTGAGGTTTGCAGGGCTGATTTGCTGTGGTGGATGGCACCAGTTATAACAGTAGTAACCTTCATCTGCATTTGTCCAAGTGCTTCTAGTATCTCAAGCAAGCCTTTAATGGAGATAGGCAGCTCTCCTCCCTCCCACTTTAATGATGGAAAACCCAACATTCACATGGGAAAAGGGACTTCCCTGAGGTCATTCCTCTCATGGCTGCTATATTCAGGTCAGGGATTTGAGGCTTCAGAATGAAGCCAGATCTTTCCCCTCTGTCTAGGCTGTTATTACTCTTCTGAGAAGACCCAAGATATGTACTAGGTCAGTTATGCCTTCAAATCCCAAGTTATCTCTTTAGCTGAGGGCTTCTAGGTTTCTGGGTGAATTATTATAGCTGTCTCCAGGCTGTCTTAGAAATCACCATTTATCTAGAGACCTGGGGGAATGCCCATTCTGAATAGGTGAAAGGCTTGAGACTGTCTTCCATTAATTCATTATCTGTCAGTACACAGGGAAGTCAGGAGCTGCCTCTGCAGAAAATGCCGAAAGCCTTTTAGATTTTTTTCTGTTACTTATGACACATCCTGTGTGGCCATATCTAGAAAGAAGATGACATATAAGGCAGCTCAGGTTTTGTTTGTTTGTTTATTTTGTTTTCTTTCTCTCAAGGCTCCAAGTCTTTGGGGCAAGTCATTTAATATGACACACTTGCTAATAGATGCTCATGCATGAGAAGGTTGAGGCAGCCTGGGAGATATTTGAACAATCTATAAACAAACAACATTGATTGAGCAATGCTTTGTTCAGTGGAATAAAAGTAAATTAAAAGGTCAGACTGAAAAACACAGAAATTGCCATTTCTCTATTAATTTCTAGAATTTATAGAGCATCCATTAGTGAGATCCTTAGTGTACATAATCTCTGGTTTCTAATAATCTTGCAAACTTGATGTCATTATCCTTGGTTTCGAAAGTGTAGTAAAACTTAGAAAATTTAAGTGATTTGCCCAGTGGGTACTGAAGTTAGACTTGAGCTCAGGCAGTTCTTGTACCAAAATGCTGCACATTTTGATGATCTTTTCAAGGTCAATTAACCTAATTACATTTGCTTTTAAGAATATGTTGAAAATAACAGTATGTTTCAAAGTCCATTTACTTATTTCAAGTAATCTGGCTAAAGTTATCATCATGGGTTTTGAGGAGCCAATGGAACTATGAACCAGACTAATTGTTTAGCCAGATAGCTAGCCACATTACCTCCTTATTTATGACAAGACCACATTAATTGTAAGAAACTACAGCAGCAGCAGCCATCTCAAAGTAGATTCCAAATAAACTACATATATATGTATATATATGTGTGTTTATATATATAATATATTATATATATTAATCCATGACAGAGTTAAGTGGATACCAATAAAATAAAACTATGAATCTCAGCCTGGTGATTTGCAGGCAAGCGTTGTGAATGTTCTCAGGCTCACACTTGGCTGAAATTGGGGCAAAATTGTAGTAATGAAATTGGGGCAAAGATGTTGCTACAGATATGTGTCCTCTCCATCTTAGACCCATATCATTGCTAGCACACTTTACAGCACTCCTGGCCTCCAAATGGCACTAGCACATGATCAGTCCTTAATGTGACAACCCAAATGTCTTCAGATATGACGAGTATCCTCTCGAGACAAACTCCCCACTTGGGCCTCCTCCCTCTGCCTAGAACGAGGTTTCTAAATCCAGGAGGGAGAGATGTGCTAAAGACACTACAGGTTTTTACAGTGGTGTGGGGCTGGACTCATCATTGGGTAGCTGGCCTGCTGTTACTGAGCAGAGACTACTCAGGATAAATCTTCAAGTTCTCAGGGCTGCCTGTGACATCTCCATGTACAAAATCTGTAGAAACTGCACATTTCACATGTGAACTTTTTCTGGCCCATTTTCAAATTTTCTCCTGCCCACCATAGCTGTGGATAATTCCAGTTTTTCCTGAATACCACCCAGCTTTCCTCCAAATGTCAGCAGAAAGGATTACCCTTCAACATTTCTTGGCAGCTTAAGAGAGACCTTTTGTTTTACATCTGAACTTAAGGAAGGCGCAGCACAAATTCTCAGAGGTCACAAACTCTTGGCCATGCCTTGGTTTCCTGTGAGAGTGGGGGCAGGGTAGGGTGGGTGACAGACCACATTTTATTTAGCAGAGATGACTGTTGCATTGCTCATTTGCGCAGAACAGGAGCTGTAATGTGCCACCAAAGTGTTCCAGGAAAGCTGAGGCTGTTTCATTTGTTCCAAGGGCTGGCAAGGCCAAATGCCACCAAGCACACTCATTTCTCAAACTTCCATTTCTGCAATGGATTGGTACATTATTATGTTTTCACCACAGGCAAGGTTTTGTGACCGTTTTTTTTTAAAAAAGAAGTTGAAACCTGAATATCTTAGGTCTGTGTTTATTTGGCAGGGCGTGCAGGAGACCTTCTTTGTTATATGCACCTCCCACACTTTAAAAAAAATACCTGTATACACAAAAATATCATGATTCCTATCAGCCTCTGAGTAATGGGGCATCTGATGGCAGCGAACATCACTTGCCTGAGGAGATACAGTAGTTGTGCCAAGAGCTGCAATTCCAATGTTCATTAGACACCTCTTTTCCTGAGGTCCTAGCTCTGAAGGTTTGTGGCCTATAAGTCTATTCTAATTTTCATGGTGGGGTTAAGTGGAAGGATAACAATGACAGGCGTTAGGGCTGCCTTTGTCATTAGAGAGACCACGGGTCAACATCTGTCTGAATTCATCCAGGCACTTGACGTAAGTGCAGTTTGGGGAGAAGTATTACTTATGCTCACATTTTAAAAAAGAAACTGAAAGCAGCAACTTTTTAATGAGCAGGTCTTTGAAAAAGCCATGACATTTCTTTTAGAGATCACATACAAGAAAGTGTCCCTGACTGTTTATTGAAATATCCTTTTGGAGATTCCAATTATACACTCAACCACCAAGGGAATTTTTGGAACCTTAACTTAATGATCAGACATTCAAATGTATGCAACAAATGTGTAATTTAAAGGTCTGATTGCAATAATCAGTTCTTGGAACAAATGTGAGCTCACTTAATGAAATGTGCATTCTGCAGTTGTGCCTACACTCACAAACTCTATAGAAAGTTAGGTTGTTATGCTTCTTTGTAAAAGGCAGAGGGGCTCAAAATTTTTGGCACATGATTCACAAGGAAATGATTCTACTCAGTGCATTTCTTCTCTTCTAGAAAATACTGAGATTAGAGAGAGCAATGACTCTAAACTAAAGGCTGGTAGAGGTAGTGATTGTCCCCAGAGTACATTTAATAATGTCTTGAGATACTTTTTGATTGTCATAACTGGGAGCTATGGAATATCCTACAATGCACTGTATAGCACCCCACAAGAAGGAGACTTGCTTGAAATGTCAATAGCTGAGAAACTCTGATTTCGAGCAAATGAACTGAGAAGAGAGATGATCCCAACCAGTTCAGTCTAGTGATCTAACATTCTCAGGCTTTAAAATGGAGATTACAATATACATACAGATTATTTTCAGTATACGTAAGTGAGACCAAAGCCTCGGTAATATAGTATTTTACTTTGCATTTGGATAAAAGATGCATTCCTCTGCAGTGATTGACAAGGATCAAATAATCTTCACATCTTTCATAGCAGAGGAAGTGTATCTACTTGATATCACTCTGTGAGTTGACATAAGCTTTTTGTTTCTCCTCTAGGTGAAGGAGTATGTCCAGCTAATAAATGTGTATGAGAAGAAGCTCCTGAACCTGACGGTCCGAGTGGAGGTCATGGAGAAGGACAGCATTTCTTACACAGAACTGGACTTTGAGTTGATCAAACTGGAAGTGAAGGAGATGCATAAACTGGTCATACAGCTGAAGGAGAATTTTGTTGGAAGTACAGATATTATTGACATACTTGAAGTAGAGGTAAGGAATGATTGATGTCTTAGGATATCAATAATGAATTTTGGGGCTGGGAGTTGTGGCACATGCCTTTAATTCCAGCACTTGGCGGGGGTGCGGGCAGAGGAAGGTGGATCTCTGTGAGTTCAAGGCCAGCTTGACCTACAAAGAGAGTTCCAGGATAGCTAGGGTTGTTACACAGAAAAACTCTGTCTCAAAACAAACAAACAAACAAACCAACAAACAATAAAATAATTCCACTCAGGGACTGAACAAGTGCTATGACCTGGATGGGATATCTCTTTCCTAAACCCTAATTCTGCTACTGTCTCAGGACCATGAGGTCCATCCGTGTTCTGTTTTGGATGACTGCCTGTACTTACATATTAAGTTAGGTGTAAGTGTATTGGGAACATGTTGACTGAGAAGCAGATGTTGGACACCAAGAATTCTGCCCTAGAACTAAATGATCTTTCTGAAAGTGGTACCATAAATCTTATAGTCTTGCCTTTAGCCATGCTAAGTCAGGCATCTTCTCTGTCTTGGATTTATCCTCATGAGACTAGAAACACAGTTTACCTGATTGCAGGTATCTTCCCTTTTTGGATGACCACCTATTTCTCTTAGAATTATTCTCCACACACTGAATTTTCCTGTGTATCAGGCCTTATGTAGATCTGCTTGGAGTTGTTTTGTACAAGGTAATAGATATGAATCAATTTCTAGTCTTCCACATGCAGCAATCCAGTTTGACCAGCGCAATTGTTTGAAGATGCTGTCTTTTCTTCAGTGTGTGTTTTCTGCCTTTTTGTCAAAAGTCAGGTGTCCGATGGTGTGTGGAGTTATATCTCATCCTCAATTCTATTACATTGATCCATGTGTCTGTTTTTAATGCCAGTGCCATAGTGCCTTTTTTTTTATTACTATGGCTCTGTAGTACAGCTTGAAATGTGGGATGGTGATTTGTCCAGCATAGCAATAAAACAGCTCTTGATGGCATACTGCTATACCCATAGATCAGTGTATCACTCAACACTCAGCAGAGAAGCTTCTTCTTGAAATAGACGGTAATTAACATAGAGACTGACAGCTGCACAATGTGCAGAAATTGAAAGACTCTGGAGTATTCAGTTCTGAATGGGATCTGGTTATCACACCATCCTCAATGCTCAGGGACCTATGCAGAAAGAGGAGGCTGAAAGATAAGAGCCAGAGGTGGTGGACTATTTTAAGAAAATAAAATTCTCCATGTACAAGAGAGCAGATACACAACAAACTCACAGAGGCTGATGGCATGCATACAGTGTGTGCAAGCTCAAGGAAGACGAAAATCTGAGCATGAAAGAGGGGAAATGGACACAAAGTCCCACCCTTACCCAAGAAGTCACTGGTAAATGATAGCTACTAAATTAGTTTTCTTTAATTGAATGATGCTGGGTTATTAACCATGCTGCAGAGTAACCCTGTGTTCAGGAGTAGATTGACAACACAAATTGGACTCCATGTTTTTGGTTGGCTTTCGTGCTTTGTTTTTGTTCTTTAGGAAAGAGAAAGAGCATGATGTTGAATGAATGTGGAGGGGGAGGATCTGGGAGGAGTTGGGGGAAGGGAAAGAATATGATAAAAATATATTGTGCAAAATTCTCAACTAACAAACTGAAAAAAAATAAAAGCATTTAGGAATTAAGCCAAAAAATATTTCTTGTGAATATGTTTTAGCAAAGTCTTTAAAGATCTATGGATAAGATTATCATATTAATATTATGGTTGGGTAATTTATATCAAGCAGCATTTACCAGCACAGTCATGACACAGGCTATAATTGAGAATTCTAGTTACATGTTTTAGAATTTATGTTTTTTTCCAGCCTTCACCATTCATTAGAAACTTAATTATAATACAACATGAGTAAACACGAGTTTATAGGGGAAGGTTACTAGAAATGAACTTTAATGGACATTTCTGAATGCCTGGAGTGAACTTGTGCTCTATTATTAAAGCTGTTAAAATCTTTGCCATTTTCTTCTTGTCACACACATTGCCTGAGATGTGACAGGCGTTCAGTCTAAACCATAAAATGTATTCTTCCAAATGAAACCATTCAGAAGAATCTCTGGTGTATTCTGTAGCAACGTTTCACTAAATGACAAATTCAGCCCCAGAATGTTTATGAAAGAAATTGCACAATAATATAAAGTCACTCTGAATTTTTATTTCTTTAGATAAGGAATATGACTCTCCTGGTAGAGAAGCTGGAGACGCTAGACAAAAACAATGTCCTGAGCATTCGCCGGCAAATCTCGGCTCTGAAGACCAAGCTGAAAGAATGCGAAGACTCTAAAAGTGGCCTTGTGCCTGCCACGCCCCCTCCTCCTGCTCCTGGTAAGCCTGCTCTGTATCTGTTTTTTCCATGTAAGACCCCCCATAATGAGCCTTGATTTGGGGGTGGGGTGGGATTGAAGTGATGGAGATAGCAGAGCATTTTTGCAGTTCTGAGTTTATTCTTCCACACTTTAAATTCTTCCACTTTCAACTGGTTCTATCTTCAATATTCTGGGTTTCCTTGAGGAAGAGCACAGCGAAGTTTTTGTAAACAAAGCCCACTAGCTACACATATACCTTTTGCACTGGCCTAGCAAGAAGGCTGTGTCTAAAGAGAGAAGAGCTATGGGACTGGGGATGCTAGAGCATCTCGGATCTTTATGTAGCATTGCCTTCTGGTAGATGGTAAGAGCTGATTGGCTCAGTCAGGCATAGGTTGGGTGTGTGCCTTTGTTGTTCTGCTTTTCCTCTCTTTTTGCCCTCTCTTTCACTCTCATCTGCACTTCACACACCTCTGATGTGCATGCTGGGTATCTGCTGCATTCTGAGTCCCGGAAGTCACTGAGAACTAAAGGGATTGTGGTCTTTCATGCTAAGGGCATGCCTTGCTACCCATCAAGCAGGACAGGATAGGATCTCATTCTCCCTCATATTCCCCAGGTTAAGTCCCGAACAATATGTGTGTGGGAAGGGGTGCGGGTGGGGCAGCCAGGTACTTAAATTCACCAGTGAATGGAAACAGTGAAGTGGCGGCTGAGAGAGAATAGCTTTGGAATTCTTAACTTTACCAGCTATGTGGCTGCAGAGAAAAGATCCTTTATCTTATTTGTGAAATGGGAGAATAATTGTGCTCACCTTATAGGGTTGCTATGGGGATTAATGAGACAGTGCTTGGGAAGCTCGGGGCTCTGTAATCAGCATCCACACACCGGCAATGAATATTATTAGTAATCATGATAATTGAAGTGAAAATCTGTCTGTGAAGAGAGAAAGGGCTAAATCCTGGTATACTGAAGTGGCTTCCTCCAGGATATCACTAACATCCTTCAGCCCCATCCCTTAGAAAGACCATACCAAATGAAGTTCTCTCAGGGTCTTGAGCATTCCAGACTGAATGGGAACTATTGCTTGCCATCAAATTGTGAAACCTTTGTTGTGTTTATGAATTCCAATTCTCATAAGCCCTTTCCTTTGGACTGTATATTTCTGGATCTTGCCAATGTAACTCATTTCTTTAAGGCTTCAATCAGCTAGGACTATAGTTTTAAGCCTTTAGGTCTTGTTCAGTGGACATGCCTGTCTAATTGTTGTTAGAGGTCTGTTCTAATCTGACTTACAGAGGACGTTTAGGTGAGGACCATGTTCTGTCTCCAGAGACAAACTAAAGCTGAATTGGTCTGGGATCAGTGTTATAAACATGTCAGAAGTGGGAGCTGGTTCTGTCAGACCATGACAGCTCTTTAAGGCAGGAGTCAAAGCAGCGTCATGACCTCTGATAAAGACGAGCAGGCAGGCCCCAGCAAATACCTCTCTTGCAATAGATTTTCCTGGCACTCGTTTCTGGAACTGAGGGCATTTTAAAGCAGGAAGGAGTAATCGGGGTCATCTAACTTAGTTCTCTGGTATCTCAGTGGAGAGGCTTGAGTCTCAGGGATGCAGCTTTTCTTGAAAGCACACCTGCACTCAGTGACAGAGTTCATGCTGTAACACGTATTAGGTCCCTGGTCAGGTGTCCATCACATAAGGGTGGCATTGAGGGAGAAAAATCCATTGCTTAGTATTTAGGAAAGAAAGCAAATGGGCCTTTTGAGTTAGTTTCCTTAGAAATATTTTCAGAACCTTCCCTTGGGCCTTTACATTTAGACTTCTGTAAACTATTTCAGGCCAGCTGTGTTGTTTAAGCAAACTGAACCCAGCTTTCCACTCACTTTTGCACAACCTTGGCTGCACCTGGACCCCTGCCAAGGCACTTGGCCCTTCTCCAGCTTTGTTCATATTATATTTATGATGTTTATATTAAGCTGAATTTTGTCATGTTTTTAAATCAATTTCTTTCACTTGCTCTCTTCATGTTTGGATTGGTTGATAATGCAGAATTGGAAAATTCCCCAGGCACCACAAAGTCATGAGCCTGTGGAGACTTTAATTAAAGTTCCTCACTATTATGGGACTTTAAAATCTGGCCTGTCTGTTTTTTTTTCTTTTCTGCAGAGTTGCATAGAGCAACAACAACAACAACAGAAGACTGTACGCAGGAGTCTCAGCTCTAAAATAACTCTGTACTCTCTGGGCTCCCTTGCAGCTGTAGTGGGCTAACCTAGTGATCAGCTTAAACTTAGATCCAATGTATGTCAGTTGTAATAAAATGCAATGCATGCAGTGTGCCTGTGTGTGTGTATGGTGGGGTGTGTGTACATATGTGTGTGTATATATATGCATGTGTGAGGTTTGTGTGATGTGTGGTATATGTGTGTGTATATGTGTGCATATGTGTGTGTGTATATATATATATATATATGTATGTATGAGAGGTATGTGTATGTGCCTGCGTGTGTGTGTTGCTGCAAAAACATCTTTTCCTGCTTCATTTTTACAGAACTTTAATTGCTCTTATATTTATGAACACCTCCTCCAAACAACTGACTCCAGTCTATTTTTAACCCTGAATCTAAATGACAGCATCATATAGAAAAAAACTATGGTGAGAATTCTCAGGGGCCATTTTGTTATATTAGGACCTTTGGCTTTGTAGGTATACAGAAGACACATAAGCAAATGGAGGGGGGTGACTGGGTGGGATGTAGAAGACACTAGAAGGGGGCATGCTAAATTCCCAAGCTTAGAGATGATGTGGAGTGTTGGGCGTACATCCAATGATTAAGAATCAATTTATTATCAGTTTCCTTACAATTATAACCATTTTGCTCTCTTAATCTTTGGTTGTTTTGGAATTTTTTGAGAAAGGATTTCACTCTGTAGCCTATGTTGGCCTGACATTCAATTCATGCCAAGCCTATATCTTAAGGCTTAAAAGTGTGAGCCACCACACCTGACTTCATCGACTAATTCTTACAAGTTAATCATATTTTCCCTAGTCTTAGTGCATAGATAGCGTAGTTGAGCAGGTGAGGCTCTGCACTGACAGACCTGTAATTAAGCATTCTCTGTAGGCATACTATGTTTGGCTTTGAAAATCCACTCTGTTAGTTTAAAAAGTTTGCCTAGTCATATTTCAAGGCCCAGGACCATGAGAATACCAGAGCAGGAGCTAGTGGATTGCCTGATGAAGAGAATACCTTGCATAAAGAAGTCTTTGCTTCACGTTATGTAAATACATCAGATGTGTAGCAGGGTGGATGTCTAGTGTTTTATAAATGACAGGTTGGGTTTAATGATTAGATTAGTCTCTTATTCTTGGATTCCTTTGTGTGGTAGGCCTCTTACATTTGCTAGGACTACCAGAAGGGATGAAGAAACACCTACAAGCCATTATCTAGGAAATAGTCGTGTAACCAGAATCTATATTACGATGTGGCTATAACGAAGGTGGTTATAATAGAGTGAGTCACATTTACAAGCCTCATCTCTGTTCTTCCTAACAGTCTTGCAGGGTAGGCATTGCCTATTTGACTTAAGAAAACTGAGTCTGAGACCGTTAAGCAACTTGGTCCATAATATACAGTTACTAAAGGGTGGAGTCAGGATTTAGACTGGAGCCTGTCTGGTAACACCTTCTCTGTGCCAGGCTTGTGTGTGTGTGTACATAAATGCTCTAACAAAGGGGGTGTCATTGCGGTTTCTGGATGACAAGGCAGGTCCAAAAAGGAATCTACCTCATTAGCTCTTAGTTAGCTTTGCTTCCTTGCTCATAGAGCAGCTGGAAGGATGCCCTGGATCCTGAACGTTTGCTGGTTTACTCTTTTCCACCAGCACATGCAAAATGATACACTAGCCCTTGATAGTTCTTGGATCATGGGCTGGACAATTGATTGTTGCCAAAGGGTCCTGATGAAGTTGGGATGGGAAATGGGCAATTAAGGGAGTGGACTATATCTAGGATCTTGACATGAAGGCAGGGGTAGAAAAGGGTGTGGAATAAAGAGGAGGCTAGGATGTAGGCTTAGGATACAGGCTTGTGTGCAAGACCCAAATAAAGAAGGAGGGGGCACTCTGCTGAGAGTTGGTGCCAAGATGGTCGTCAGTTTGAATATATATATATATATTTTAATGGTTTGTTTCTGGCCATTGAGGAAGCAACAGTTTGTCCCCCTGACTTGTCACTGCTGAAGCCACAGCCACAGTTCTGACAATAACACTTTCTCCCCTTCAGTTCCTATTTCTACTTCCTTTTCACAAGATCCAGAGCACTAAAAATATCCCAAGGGGGTAGAAGACAGAAGAAAAGTAACCAAACATATTAGACGAGTATTTAGGAATGGGGAGATGAGGGAAAAAATTGAAGTTTAATCTTTGTAACAGGTACAGTTAAAATTTCTGGTCAACATAAGAAATGATAGACTTTTATTATTATCATATCAGTAGGAACACTATTAGTGCTGTATTTGAAGTAGAATTATTGTTTTAACGATGGAACCATTGCTGTAATTTTAGCAGAATTAATAGTGGATTTTGGTTCCTTCATATCAAAATATTTTACATTGGAGACAGAACGGTCTATCTTTAAACTGCTAATAATATGAGGATAAGTTATATGCATCATCAACTTTTCTGAAATATTGTGTTACTGTTGGCTTGGGATATTTTCTTTCCAGGAAAGTCAGGTTCAATGAAGCAAGCAACCCTTAAGTCTTCCAACCTGAAAGAAGAGAAGTGACTTTCATTTCCTCGCAGTGAAATGTAGTTGCATAAATACGCTCTGCTTGGTATTTTAACCAGAAAATCCAGCTTTAGCATATGGAAACAGGAACAGTTTTTGTTATCCTTAAACTGAACACACTGCTAACTTTATTTTAATAATTCATGCATTGTTTCATAAACAAAGGCAAACAAGCATTCATCTGAGGGATCACTTTTAGGGGAAGAAATAATAATTTATAATTTTATTTATTATTTCTTTAGCAGAGAGCAGTCTCTTGGCTGAACACACGTTGCTTTTTTATTTATGAAATGGTGCATGCATTATTAAAATAAACCGGTGACTGTGTTCTGCTTAATGATATGCAAAATTATTTGAGGTTGGGTACAGTGTGGTTTTATTTCTCTACCTGTTGTATGGTTGGCTGGCTTTCCCACCAACTGTGGATTTATGAGAGCATTTAAGGAGCATGTATTTAATTCTGGGACTGAAAAGTCCCAGCAGATTGGAAAAATAAAAGCAGGATTTCTATTAATGGTTTCACCTCCCAGCAGTCCTTGAGTAAGGAGGGGAGAGAGGGAAGCATTTAGCAAGGAGGAGGAATGGGTCTTTCCCTCTCGGATCCAGGCAGTCACTTGGTTCCCCTTACTTCCCAGTGCCAGTCTCAGGCAGTTCAGTGGAGCACTGCTTTTGGTTCTAGTTCATGCCTGTGCCCTCCAAGGCTCAGTGATTCCTCCTTAGCACTTGGAGCCAGATATAATGTTCATGTTCTGCTCTTTCCTTTCTCATTCTTCCTTCCTTCCTTCCTTCCTTCCTTCCTTCCTTCCTTCCTTCCTTCCTTCCTTCTCCCTCCATAATCTGAGCAGCAAACAAGGAAAAATTACCTCAAAATGTATTTAAAATTAGATTTTTCTTTGTTATTCAATAAAGTAGCATATATATATATATATATATATATATATATATATATATATATATATACACCTGGTTGGCAGGTATTTTGGAGAGTATATAACCAAAGGGCATGTTGCCCAGTTGGGGTCATTTGTGCATGGGTTTCGTGGAATGAAGATTCAATGGACCAGTGCATCTGGTCCCATGCGATTGTATACATGTTGACAATGGCTGTGTCAGAATGGGAAAGATGAAATGCTTGCCATTCTATGGGACAGTAGCACATGGGTTCTGAAGAGCAGGGCTCATCTAAAGCTCTGAGGAAAGATGGTCAGCAAATGACTTACATGGCATGGGTGCTGGGCACAGATTAGGCAAGTCCATTACTAAATGACTTTGTAGCTTTTCAAGGTTGAAACCCCACTCTCACAGGACTATCTGTCTGGACCTATCAGATGCTGTATTTAAAACTTCCTCTTCCCCTCTCCCTCTGCATCTCCCTCACCTTCTTCCTCCTCCTCCTCCTCCTCCTCCTCCTCCTCCTCCTTCTTCTTCTTCTTCTTCTTCTTCTTCTTCTTCTTCTTCTATGATTTGCTTAGAGTTGTCCTGGTACCTACTGAGAATATACATCTGAGGTCCCAGGAAAGGCAGGAGGACTCCCCCTAATACTATCTTGTATTAATCATAGCTTTTCCTGGGGCTGACCCTGGTAAGTAGCACCTTTGGCTTTATGAGGAAAGAATGTGTTCCTAGAATGATATTACTCTCTCATTTTGCTACAAAAAATTAAAATACTTGAAAAATGCCATCTGGGAGAAGAAAATGTACACACTATTAACTCTCCCCTTTTATTTCTGGGATCTCAAACTCTAAAATGTAGCTTTATGGGGTTCTATTATATCCATTTTCCAATTTCCCACTGATGAAAACACGAGGCGGGTTTCATGCTACTCACACAGATCTCTAGCTCTGACAGTGGGTTCACACTGAGACAGAAACAAAGGGTGGCTCTTCTCTAGAAAAGGACTGTGACTGAACCATGATGGGAAAAAATTTTGAGAGTTGATTTTGGTTCTTAGGATACTAAACTGTTTAATTGCTTGATTTCTCTAAGAATCCTTTTTCTTTTCTTCTTTTCTAGGAAGCTGTAGTCATGGTGGCGTGGTGAACATCAGTGCTCCTTCTGTGATTCAGCTCAACTGGCAAGGGTTTAGTTATAAATATGGTGCCTGGGGCCGAGATTACTCTCCTCAGCATCCAGAGAGAACCCTGTACTGGGTAGCACCTTTGAATACAGATGCAAGGACTCTAGAGTATTACAGACTTTATGACTCACTGGATAATTTGTTAATCTATTCACAGTTCCGAGCCTATCGGATTGTTTATGGCCAAGGGGGTGGTACAGTAGCATTCAACAACAACCTGTATGTGAATTGGTACAATGGAGGGAACATTGCCAAAATTAACCTAACTAGCAATCAAGTCACTGTGAATCGGCCCCTCCCTCTGGCTGCCTACAATAATCGCTTTTCATACGCTAATGTAAATTGGCAAGACATTGACCTTGCCGTGGATGAGCAAGCACTGTGGGCAATTTATGCAACCGAGGCCAGCACTGGTAACATAGTGATTAGTAAACTCAATGATACCAGTCTTGAGGTGATAAGCACTTGGGTTACCAAGCAGTATAAGCCATCTGTTTCTAATGCCTTCATAGTATGTGGAGTTCTTTATGCTACTCGTACTTTGAACACCAAAACAGAAGAGATCTTTTACTATTATGACACAAACACACAGAGGGAAGGCAATCTAGCCATCACAATGAGAAAAATGCAAGAAAGAATTCAGAGCATTAATTATCATCCCTTTGACCAAAAACTTTATGTCTACAACGATGGTTATCTTCTGAACTATGATCTTGTCTTCTTACAGAAGCCCAAGCAACCTGAGTAGGTGTTAGGGTGAAGGAGGAATGGAAAGTTTGTTGGAAATTGTCTTTTCCACATGTTTAGACATCTGCAGGGAAGTCTAGGAGTGTGTTTCTTTAGACATGATGTAAATAGAGATAGTTCTATCACAATAGAAACCTAGGCTATTTGTCTCAATTTGATTTCTCTTCGGAACCATCATCCTCTGGGTAGATTTAAGAACTGAAATAAGGTCTTTCCAGGCAAAGTTATCAGAGGCTACGGGTGCTATGAGTCTAATGAAGTTTCTAGTAAAGTGAAGTCTAGAAGTTAAAGAACTTAAGGGGAATTCAGTATGAATTCTGGGAATTCTTTCTCTTGGAAAATTTGCATGGTGACCAGTCACCCATCACATAGAACCATTGAATTGTCCATTGTGCAAAGGACACTGGGGCTTAATTAGGTAGATCAACATCAGAAGGTGAACATGAGATCAAATATTTAACTGTATTTTCTTCATGGCTCCTGGAACCTGCTTTGTGTATACCAGATAGGTAAATTTGGCATCTTAAATGATATCTGTTAGATGTTTTGAATTTTCTGGAGAATGGACCTATTGTACATTAAGTTGTACAGTGCAAATCAGTCCTGGAGGGGTTTTCAGATGATATGCTTGGCATTTCTTTTCTCTCATTCTTCACCTACATAACTCAGTAGAACCCTTTACCTCATAATTTAGGACCCAAGGCAGCCATAAGATTAGAAGCAGACTTAACAACCAATCACTTTTCTCTACTGCTTATGTATTTTTCTTAGACATTAACTAGTTTTTTTATGTGACAGATATAAAATCAATTAACTTTCCCCCTTCTTATCATGGAATTTTGGTTTATGTAATTACAAGACTGTAAAAGAAACACAATTGTCAGTGATGTCACTGGTAGCATTTCTAGATATATAATAAAAATCGTGGAGTAAGTTGTACCAGTTGTTTCATATAGTTTCTCTCTTTAAGCCTGGAATTTGCAAGAAAGTGAAATTGTTTTATATGTAAAAATTTATATATGAAGACAATATAGAAAGGCCCCTTGTAGTATCAGCTTAATCAGGGCACCTCTTGAGAGCATGCTAGGTGCAGATGCTCTGATGGCTTTGGATGACTCTGTCATATGATCTTGGCTATTTTTCCATTGATGTTCAAATTCTAATCTTTAAATTCTGTCTTCCTACTTTTAAAAATAAACTATTAAAGAGTGAACAGAACTAAAGAATTTCACTTTATTTACCATTTTTAATTTAAAAAAGATAGAGACAGACAAACACCCAACTTAATAAAGTGACTATATCCTGCTACAGGGTATGAAGAATGCCTTCTAAACATTTAAGGTCAGAAGTTCACACACAGCAGAAAATATCAATAACTTTTAGAAGATCCTTAAGTTGGATGGGTTTTTAGTGTTTATTTCCCTTTGAAACCCATTTTTTTTTTCTGGCAGCTTTTACCATCTGTGTCTGCCCCTTTATTTTCAGGGGTATGACCTCATGGGCTTATTAATTTGCATGACTGACCTGATTAACTTCAATGAAGTTCATATTTGTGTGGCTTATGTTCCTTTCAGAACTGAGCTATCAACAATGGGTCTGAACTCTTCTCAAATAACATGTGTTGGATAGAAAACAAAGGGACTAAGAGGCCGAATTATAAAGAGAAACACCTTCACCAAAGAAGATGTATGTGGGAATATATAACTCCAGTTGAGGAATAGAGAAACTAGACTAGTGTATTTATTCTCATCAAATTCCCATTTAAAATACATGCCAAGCTATTTTAGACAACCGGAAGCTATACTGGTTGGTATTTTAAGCAAAATTCCATGTCCCCTATCTGTTCAGGGCTCAGCATAGAGACAGGTGTGTCCTTCAAATTGCAATGGGATATGAAGATAAAGACACACATGCTATATGAAATACAGGTTAAAAAACAGTGACATCGTATTTAATCTGGCTTAAGGCAATTTTCCAGATGAGTGTTTCTATTAAGTACATAGAATGACCTCTGAAAATTCTGGAAAGGAGGCAGGAAGGAGGTTGTGATAACCCTCACAACCAGCTTCTCACTCGAACTGCTACAGAAGTGTTTGCCTTAAAATTCCCTCCAGACCCTCCCTGGCCATGGTGTGTCAGCTTACAGTGGCTGCCTGCAGAAAAAAATCTCCGCACTGGGAAGGTTGAGTGATGGAGGTGTTTGGACTCACGGGTTTATGCACTGCAGCTATACTAAGAAATCTTAGCCCAAGATTTATCAACTATTGTCTGTTTGAAACACATATTTGTATATATAAGCACAATCTTAGATTTTTTTTTTTTTACTTTAGATGTCCTTGTATGCACAGGAGCTTGCAGGCGTGTAGATATGTCTGTGCTTACATGTGGAGGCTAGAGATCTTTGGGTTTTGTTCATCAGGGGCTGTTCAGTTTATTATTTGAGGCAGGGTCTCCCACTGGGACTAGGATTTGCACATTAGGCTAGGCTGGCTGGCCAGCGAGCCCTAGGGATCTTCGGGATTATGATTGTGTGAATCACCACACTTAGCTTTCAACATGGGTGCTGGGAATCAAACTGAGATCCTCATGGTTGCATGTTAAGCACTTATTGATTAAGCTGTCACTTCAGCTTCCTGTGTACACACAAGCTTAAGGGTTACTGATGTATACTTTGTATGTGTAAAGCGTGCTGAGTTTTGATGTATAATTCAGTGAATTTTGACAAATGGATGGTAATGGGATGTCTACCATAATTAGGAAAGAAAACATTTCTATTATACCTTTAAAAATATGTCTCAAACCCTTTTACAGTCACCTCCTCTTTCACCTTTCAGCCTCCATACTGCTAATAGGTGGATTATACTTGCATCATAGTTTTTTTTTTTTTTTTCCAAGAAGGTCATCGACATGGAAGAACATAGAGTATAGCCTTTCGAGTCTGGGTTTTTTTATTTTCCATTTAAGGATAGACAGTGGGTTTAGATTACACCAGGGATTTATCAGAGCTCTGGAGGTTTCCTTCATTGTCTATTGTTTTCCTTGCAGTTGGATAAGGGGCCTGTGGCTTAGAGCTGCTATGAAGGGGAGGAGTTTAACCTCTTAGCAGTACCTCCAAAGTGTGAAAGTTTCCTGTCACCTAGCTACACAAAGGCTTTTCTTCAACTCTGTACCTTGTGCCTTGAGCATCTCTCACTCAAATGAGACTTGATGCTATTTCACGACACATGGAGTGACTCTGAGGAGTGCAGGAGTCAGAGTCATGCAAAGCTGATCTGACTCTTCTGCTGATACTACGGTATGGCTGTAGGCAGGTGCCTTTCACTCCTGAGACTCAATGTCATCGAATCTGTATGATAATTCTGTATGACCACTCAGATAAGAGTCTTTTTGGGTGAATTAAATGATGCTAAGCATATAAACTCTGGTATGTGCTCTGCCCTTCACAAACAGTTACCTCTGTTTCTTTCAATTTAGGTTAAGGGTAGTCATTGTGTTGATAAGGTAAGAGGATAACTGGGCCTGGAAGTTACCTTTCTCTCTATGATAGCTGTTGCAAGCAGTTTCTCTTTGAGCAGGAACATTTTGGCCTGAAAGAGTTGCAAGAACATTCTCTCTTTGTCCTTGCATACAAGATTGGTCTTTAGATTTGATTCTTCCTGTGCTTTGGTGGACGAATAAGGCTAATAAGAAAGGTAAAGATTGAACTCATTGCCATTTTCTTTTTAACTTAGCTGGAAGCTGACTTCATCATGCTGTGTGGATAAGTTTAAAATAGATGTATCTGTTTTTCACATGCTCTTCTGGACTCAACAGGGATATCAGTCTTCAGATCAGGGCTGGGCCTTATTTTGCATGTAATTTTTAGTTACGCATAGCTACATGGTAGGATTTATTAAGTTACTAACTATGGTGGTGTGCTCTGTCTTTTTAAGTTGTGAACTATGCAGAGGGAAAGCCCTACGAAAGAGAGACCTGGGACAGTGTGTGGCTACCTTCAGGATGACATAGTTAGGATCTGAGTCTGAGCCTTTCCCCATCTCACACAGATGTCATATCATGAAGCATCATTAGCCTCCTGTGTTCCTGAATATCCCATAGCAGCAAAGGGGTGAATTGCAACATACCAGAAAAATAAAACATAAGCACATTTCTAAGGCATAGTCCCAACCAGTAAAACAGACCAGCTGGCTTGGCTCATGGGTAAGGGATGCTATTTAAGTTGTCAGCTCATTGCCAGGCCCCACACTGGTAGCATGGGATGTACCCGTTTGTCTCTGAAATTTACATCTGTTCTTGGAGCTCATCCAGGGGAAACCACTCTTGGAATCAAGGTCCATGGTGGAGAAAGATGACCTTCAATGTATCAAAAGAGGATTTTTTTCATAGGGTGTCATCTCAGGATTTCTTAGAGCCAAGAGTTCCACTGTAAGGATGGTTTTCAGGACCTTGACTCCCATGAGAATTACTAAAGGAAGACTTGTGTGACTGAGAAGTTTCAGATGACTTAGATCTCAGGGAATGTGAAGGTGGCAGGGGATATGGAGGAATGATGGATAGGTCAGGGTTCAAGTGCTGCCAAAGGAACTAGTTTCCACTGTGTCCGTCCTGGAAATGTATAGTGACTCCAAATCTCTCCATTTTCTTCCTCTCCTCTCCTCTCCTCTCCTCTCCTCTCCTCTCCTCTCCTCTCCTCTCC